>NC_045449.1:1619488-1687085 GCF_002776525.5 Piliocolobus tephrosceles
AAAAAAAAAAAAAAAAAAAAAAAAAAAAAAAAAAAAAACAGGGATAATAATATCTCCCAGTGTTGTTCTAAGGATAAAAGGAAATAATGTATCTCACATGCCAAAACGAGCACCCGGAACACAGTGCATGCTCAATAAATGATAATCATTATTATAGGAAGGAAAACATTTGGGCACCGTGGCTCATACCTGTAATCCCAGCATTATGGGAGACTGAGGTGGGAGGATCACTTGAGTCCAGGAGTTCGAGACCAACCTGGACAACATAGATGAGACCCTGGGCTCTACAAAAAATTGAAAAATTAGCCAGGCCTGGCGGCACAGGCCTATATAGTCATAGCTACTCAGGAGACTAAAGCAGGAAGATTGCTTGAGCCCAGGAGTTCGAGGTTACAGTTATCTATGATGGAGTCAATGCACTCCAACCTGGGTGACAAAGACCCTGTCTCAAAAAAAAAAAAAAAGAAAGAAAAAGGAAAATAGAAACAATCAGTATAGAAAAGTTATAAAGGGTGGCCGGGCGCGGTGGCTCAAGCCTGTAATCCCAGGACTTTGGGAGGCCGAGATGGGCAGATCACGAGGTCAGGAGATCGAGACCATCCTGGCTAACACGGTGAAACCCCGTCTCTATTAAAAAATACAAAAAACTAGCCGGGTGAGGTGGCGGGTGCCTGTAGTCCCACCTACTTGGGAGGCTGAGGCAGGAGAATGGTGTAAACCCGGAGGGCGGAGCTTGCAGTGAGCTGAGATCCGGCCACTGCACTCCAGCCCGGGCGACAGAGCGAGACTCCGTCTCAAAAAAAAAAAAAAAACAACAAACAAGAAAAGTTATAAAGGGTTAAATGTATTGGAAATACATTAAATGTTCTTCTTCCTAATCATTGGCCTCAGTAGTCCAGGACTTTCTTGCTTAGGGTCTAGGGTTAGATTCCTGCTTTTCTCGTTTAGTCTGAAGGGCAGTACTTCTTACTATTCCAATAGTTCTCAACTCTAGGGTATAATTTGAAATTTTGTAGAATTCTGAAACAGATGTATCAAAATGGCATTTTAGAGCTTGTCCTTAGACTTCTCTAATACAAATTCCAGATGCCTCAGAGATATCCTCCTAAAACATTAATCTGATTTTGGTCACTTCCTGTTTTAAAAACTCCACTGACGAGGCTGGACGCCTGGCTCATGCCTGTAATCCCAGCACTTTGGAAGGCTGAGGCTGGAGGATCATGAGGTCAAGAGATTGAGACCAGCCTGAACAACGTGGTGAAATGCTATCTCTACTAAAAATACAAAACTTAGCCGGGCGAGGTGGCGGGCGCCTGTAGTCCCAGCTACTTGTGAGGCTGAGGCAGGAGAATGGCGTGAACCCGGGAGGCGGAGTTTGCAGTGAGCCGAGATCGTGTAACTGCACTCCAGACTGGGTGACAGAGCAAGACTCTGACTCAAAAAAAAAAAAAAAACAAAAAGAAGCAAACAGTATACTTTGCAAACACTTGGAACCTGAAGTATTAGCAGCAACATGTCACTCAGCTAATCCTGACGCTGACCTGTTGGATACAGTCCACATCCCCACGGAATGTCCCATCGCTCTTTCTTTCCTTTTTCTTTTGAGACAGAGCCCTCTCTCGCCCAAGCTGGAGGGCAGTGGCACGATCTCAGCTCACTGACTCACTGCAACATCTGCCTCCCAGGTTCAAGTGATTCTCCTGCCTCAGCCTCCCGAGTAGCTGGGATTACGGGTGCCTACCACCTGCCCAGCTAATTTTTGTATTTTTAGTAGAGATGGGGTTTCACCATGTTGGCCAGGCTGGTTTCAAACTCCTGACCTCAAGTGATCCGCCTACCTCGGCCTCCCAAAGTGCTGGGATTAGAGGCGTGAGCCACAGCGCCCAGCCCCATAGCTCTTTCTTGTCAATCAACACTATCCCATATGGTCACCTGTGATCAGTGAAATGACTCAGAAGAAAGAGCAAGTTTAGTTATTTATATATATTTTTTGAGACGGACTCTCACTCTGTCGCCCAGGCTGGAGTGCAGTGGTGTGATGTGGGCTCACTGCAACCTCCGCCTCCCAGGTTCAAGCAATACTCCTGCCTCAGCCTCCCGAGTAGCTGGGACTACAGGTACCTGCCACCGTGCCCAGTTCATTTTTGTATTTTTAGTAGAGATGGGGTTTCACCATGTTGGCCAGGATGGTCTCGAACTCCAGACCTCGTGATCCGCCTGCCTTGGCCTCCCAAAGTGCTGGGATTGCAGGTGTGAGCCACTGTGTCTGGCCTTGTACATTTTTTTGAGATAGAGTCTCCCTCTGTCACCCAGGCTGGAGTGCAGTGGCATGATCCTGGCTCACTGTAACCTCCACCTCCTGAGCGATTCTCCTGCCTCAGCCTCCTTAGTAGCTGGGACTACACTATACTACACTCGGCTAATTTTTATCCCTGTATTTCTAGTAGAGATGGGGTTTCACCATGTGGCCAGGCTGGTCTTGAATTCTTGACCTCAGGTGATCCACCTGCCTCGACCTCCCAAAGTGCTGAGATTACAGGCGTGAGCGCCCAGCCCAACTTGAGGTAGATATTAATGTGCTTCCAATTCAACCAATAGCAACATGACCTGATTTGAGTGCTCCATGGAAGAAGGAGAGATGAAGGTCTAGTCCTCCAGTGAAGAAGGCCCTCCGGATCCTCTCCGTGCACACCAGGTATCTGATACTCACCTCGTACTGACCCAGGTGGAAGAGGGCTGCCGAGCGGTTAGCATAGCATAGTGACATGTCCTCAGTGTTAGGCCTTGAATGTGACACTCCCTGCAAAACAATGAACTGGTTAAAGGTATAAATGGAAACTAGCATCTCTAAAGTACATTCTTCAGATATTACGGACTCTAGTACCAAAGACTGTGTGAAACTGGGAAAGTTACTGAACCTTTTTGTGCTTCATCTTACGTTTTAACTACCTGAGAGCAAAGCTGTGAAGAGCAAGTGAGAACATCAGTATTAAAAGCACTTTGTCAGATACAGCTTCAACCACAAACAACACTGAAAGAATAAAAAACCGAGGGAAATACCTGCAAGCATAATATCCCACTTCCTGAATATAACAAAGGGTGGGTGGCACACATAGAAATTCACACAAGGAGAAACATAAATAGTTACAGAAAACAAATGATTAATTCACATACGGATAGCCAAATAGATGAAAATGAATGCAAAAAAAGGGATACTAGGCTGGGCGTGGTGGCTCACATCTGTAATTCCAGGCTGAGGCAGGTGGACCACTTGAGGCCAGGAGCTCGAGACCAGCCTGACCAACATGGCAAAATCCTGTCTCTACTAAAAATATAAAAAAATAGCAGGGCATGGTAATGTCTGCCTGCAATCCCAGCTACTTGGGAGGCAGAGGTATGAGAATGGCTTGAACCTGGGAGGCGGAGGTTGCAGTGAGCTGAGATAGTGCCTGACTGACAGAGTTAGACGGTCACAAACAGACAAACAAACAAAAAAGAATACTTTTTTCTATCATCAAATTGGCAAGGATTAATAATAACCATAAATATGGTACCCAAGTAAAGGTAGGAAAGATGGTGAGTATTCAATAAAAGTCCTGGGATAAGACCTGGTGTGGTGGCTCAGGCCTGCAATCCCAGCACTTTGGGAGGTCGAGACAGGTGGATCACTTGAGGTCAGGAGTTCGGGACCAGCCTGACCAACATGACAAAAACCCATCTCTACTAAGAAAAATACAAAAATCAGCCGGGCGTGGTGGCGCACGCCTGTAATCCCAGTTACTCGGGTGGGTGAGGCAGAAGAATTGCTTGGATTCAGGAGGCAGAGGTTGTGGGGAGCTGAGATCATACCACTGCACTCCAGCCTCTGTCTCAAAAGAAAAATAATAATCATAATAAAATAAATACATATATATGGATAAGTAGGTAAACAATGAGCAAAATAAAGTGATAAATCTTTCATTAGATAAATTCCAAATATATCAAATTCTTAATGTAAAAACAAAGCAACAGGAGCACTGGAAGAACTGTAGAAAGCATGCAAAGTAATGCTGGAAGAATCTCTGACTATGACACAAAACCCAGAGGCCATAAAAGGTTAATAAACTTGACCGCCTGAAAATAAACAGTATCTTCACACCAAAAACAAATACAAGCAAAAGGCAAACACTGAACTGAAAAAAAATCTGCAATTCATATTATAGGCAAAGAGCTAATTTCTTTACTTTGTCAAGATTTCCTACAGATCACTGAGATGACAACCAATAAATCAACAGGAAAATGGGCACCGATATGGACAGTTCTCACAGGAAATAAAAATGGCTCTGAAATATGTGAAAAAAAATGCTCAGCCTCATACAATCAATAAAATGCAAATTAAAACTGTACAGAAAGGCCATTTTTTACCTATCAAAGCAAAATAAAATTGATGGTACACAGAGCTGGTCAAGGAGTGGGATAATGGACATTCTCATTATGCAGTTAGTGGGGGTGTACACTGGTTTCATAATTACCGAGGGTAATTTAGCAATATATGTCAAAATTCTACATGTATATATATCTTACATACATATAAAATATCCATTGACCCAGCAATTCCTCTTCCAGGAATTAATCCTACAGATACAATCATTTATCATACAGTTATATATGAGAAAATGACATTCATGCAAGGGGTTTTTTCTTTTTCTGAGGCAGAGTCTCTGTTTGTTGTCCAGGCTGGAGTGCAATGGGGCGATCTCAGCTCACTGCAGCCTCCGCCTCCTGCGTTCAAGTGATTCTCCTGCCTCAGCCTCCCAAGTAGCTAGGGTTACAGGCACACGCCACCATGCCCAGTTTATTTTTGTATTTTTAGTAGAGATGGGGTTTCACCATGTTGCCCAGGCTGGTCTTGAACTCCTGCCCTTAGGGGATCCACCCGTCTCGGCCTCCCAAAGTGCTGGGATTACAGGTGTAAGCCACCATGCCTGGCCCTGTGCAAAGTTTCTCATCATAGAATTGCTTGAAATAGCAAAAGATAGGAAACGAGCATTGATCCACAGGATACTGGTTACATAAATTGATACACCCATTTAATGGAACACCATGTAGCCATAATAAAGAATGAGGACACTCTTTTTTTTTGAGACAGAGTTTTGCTCTTTCGCCCAGGCTAGAGTGAAGTGGCGTGTTCTTGGCTCACTAAAACTTCCGCGCACCTCCCCTACCCCACCCCCCACACTGGGGTTCAAGCAATTCTCCTCTGTCAGCCTCCCGAGTAGCTGGGATTATAGGTGCATGCCCCACCACGCCCGGCTAATTTTTGTATTTTTAGTAGAGACAGGGTTTCGCCCTGTGGGCCAGGCTGGTCTTGAACTCCTGACCTCAAGTGATCCATCTGCCTCGGCCTCCCAAAGTGCTAGGATTACGGGTGTGAACCACTGCGCCCGGCCTGAGGACGCTCTTTATGTACTGAAATGGAATGATCTTTAAACTATTACTGTTAAGTGGACAAGGCATGATGCTGAACAATATGTGCAGAACGTTACGGATGTAAAAACACGGTGTGTGTGCAGGAGTGGAAGGCTGTATTTACACACGTCTGGAGTACGCTCTGGAAATATACTCAACGGTGTTAGTTTATGGGAACAGAAAATCACGTGGTCAGGGGACAGGAGAGGCAGGTGACACTGTACACTCTTGCACTTTTAAAATCTACGTGAACAGATTCTCCACTCACAAATAAACCGATATAATAATAAAACTGTAATCATCACAACCAGCACTGCTTGGGATATGGAGAAATGAACATTCCCATACTCCGCCTGGAGGGATGTTAACTAGTTCTTTCCTGGAGAACAGTTCAGCATCAAGTACCAAAGGCCTGAAAAAATACATTCCTTCTGCCCAGCAATTACCCTTCTAGGAATTTACCCTAAGCAAGCAATCAGATATGTACAAATATTTACACAGAAAGATGCTCATTGCAGTGTTACAATCCTGAACAATTTGCCAACATTAGGAGATGTGAAATCAAGTACGGCTTTTTCTCTGTCATGGAACACTAAGCCAGCCATAAAGCATCATGTTCCAGTGGAAAATTTAATAACGTGAGAAAATGGGCACAATCAACTGTCGAGGGAAAAAAGCAGGTCACAAAACAGAAGTGGCAGCATTATCCCAATTTTGTAAAAACATATTTTCGGAGGAAAAAGTCTGGCTGGATGGATGTAAGCAAAAATGTTAACAGTGCCTATCACGGGTTATGAGATTCTTTTTCCTCTTTGTGCTTCTCTGTACTTTTCGAAGTAAACATATATTACTTTTACAATCAGATAAAAACAACAAATATTTTTACAAAGAAAATAGCAGCTTTCTAGAAAATTGCAGAGCACCATAATCACCAATATACTGGCTTCATGAAATAGGAAGGCTCATCTCCCTCTGCAGTCAGAGCAAACCTTAATTTTTTCTCTGGCTTCGGTTTTTATTTTCCCTGTTTTCCTTGAAGAACTTCCCATGTGATCACATTTATGATGCACATACATAAAGTTGAAGAGATTAGCTCTGAAAAAAGAACTATTAAGCCATTTATCACTGGATCATTACACCTAACGGACTTTAATCCCTCAGCAATCACTAAAGCTTACATTATTTAGCTAAATACTTTATTATAACGCTACAAAGCAGGGATTTTTTCAGCTGTAGAAGCTGCTGTTGTAGGTGTGATCGTTTTTGGAAAATTAATCCCAAACTGCAAGCACGTTCAAGCATAAACCCGTTAAAGATTCAGAGTAGGATGTACACACTTCAAATGAAAAAAATGGTTTGTTTTGAACAGAGACAGGGCCTTGCTGTGTTGCCTAGGCCTGCCTTGAACTCCTAGGCTCAGGCGATCCTCCCGCCTGGGTCTCCTTAAGTGCTGGAATTACATGAGTGAGCCACTGTGCCCAGCCTACCCTTCAAATTTAAACTTACTCTTTTAACATCCAAGGTCACAGAACTGGTGCAAGAGATTGATACGTTCCTGCTTTAAGCCCATGTAACTCTCTTAAAAGCTATGGAAGGAAGTTGCTCAAGGGATCTTGTTCCAGTTCTTACTATGAAAGCAGGACAACAAGAGTCATTTACACATTATTGTATAGATGAGGTCTTGCTATGTTGCCCAGGCTGGTCTTGAACTCCTGGGCTTAAGCAATCCTCTTGCCTCAGCCTCCTAAAGGGCGGGGATTACAGGTGTGAGCCACTGTGCCCGGCCAAGAGTAACAGATGCTGATTCCATCAAGCTAACATTCAGACAAAAGTGGCATGCAGTTCAACAGGGGCTGACAGACATGGGCATGGGCAAGGTAGGTGAGGGGCCAGTAAGCTTACCGCTACAAGGTATGGGAAGGAATATGGACACAGAAGTTTCCTGAATAAATTCAGAACACATAAATTACTTTTTTTTTTTTTTTTGAGGCAGGGTCTCACTCTGTCACCCAGGCTAGTGCAGTGGCACAATCACAGCTCACTGAAGCCTGGAACTCCTGGTCTCAGTGACCCTCCTGCCTCAGCCTCCTGAGTAGCTGGGACTGGTATGGTAGATGGGTAGGGAATGCCGCCTAAAGGCGGGTCCCTGGCTAGGGCTTCACCCTCAGGCCGTGCCCACTGACCTGAGGACAGCCACTCCTGCCTTTGTGCCCGAATGCTGCATTTTCCAAGACCACCCTGGTCTGCCACGCCCTCAGCCTGGGCCTATAAAAACCCAAGACCCCAGCAGGCAGACACATAAGCAGCTGGACGTTGTCAGGAGTGTGCCGGCAGAAGAGCAGCCGACAGGCACCAGCATGCCAGCGACCAGTGGCAGAATGACACAGCGTTTGGCCACAGCAGCTGGAGAAGAGTTGGGTTGCTGAGTGGCCGGACACCAGGGGAAAACCATCTCCCTTCTGGCTCCCCAACCTGCTGCGAGCTACTTCTACTCAGTAAAACCCTGCACTCATTCTCCAAGCCCACGCATGATCTGATTCTTCCAGTACACCAAGGCAAGAAGCTGGGATACAGGAAGTCCTCTATCCTTGCGACAAGGTGGCGAGCCTAACTGAGCTGGTCAACACAAGCCGCCTAGAGACACCAAACTAAAATAGCACCACGGAACACACGCCCACTGTGGCTTCAACTGTAAACATTCATCCTTAGACACTGCCCTGGGGTCGGAGCCCCACAGCCTGCCTGTCTATGTGCTCCCCTAGAGGTTTGAGCAGCAGGGCACTGAAGCAGCGAGCCACACCTCCACTGCACGCCCTGCGAGGGGAACAAGGGGACTCTTCCCGTTTCAGGACCACAGATGCGTGCCATCACCAGTCAGGCTAATTTAAAAAAATTTTTTTTGCGGCCGGGCGCGGTGGCTCAAGCCTGTAATCCCAGCACTTTGGGAGGCCGAGACGGGCGGATCACGAGGTCAGGAGATTGAGACCATCCTGGCGAACACGGTGAAACCCCGTCTCTACTAAAAAATACAAAAAACTAGCCGGTGAGGTGGCAGGCGCCTGTAGTCCCAGCTACTTGGGAGGCTGAGGTGGGAGAATGGTGTAAACTCGGGAGGCGGAGCTTGCAGTGAGCTGAGATCTGGCCACTGCACTCCAGCCTGGGCCACAGAGCGAGACTCTGCTTCAAAAAAAAAAAAAAAATATTTTTTTGCGTGGAGAAGGGGTCTCCCTATATTTTCCAGGCTGGTCTTGAACCCCCGGTCTCAAGTGATCCTCCCAACTCAGCTTCCCAAAGTGCTGGGATTACAGGTGTGAACCACTGCACTGGGCCTATAAACTACCTTTTGTTTGAGACTATAACCACAGCAGAATTCTGTCAGGTTTCTTTTTAAAATCCATTCAATAAATTATAGATAAAGGTAACACTGGCTATGAAATTTAGCAATACGGCTCTATCTCCTGAAGAAATACGCATTGTTAAATGGCTGAGCTGGGCCGGGCATGGTGGCTCACGCCTGTAATCCCAGCACTTTGGGAGGCTGAGGCAGGCGGAACACCTGAGGTCAGGAGTTGGAGACCAGCCTGGCCAACATGGCGAAAACCCATCTTTACTAAAAACACAAAAATTAGCCAGGCAGGGTGGTGCATGCCTGTCATCCCAGCTTCTCGGGAGAATGAGGTGGGAGGATTGCTTGAATCCCAGAGGCGACGGTTGCAGTGAGCTGAGACCGCACCGCTGCACTCCAGCCTGGGCAAGAGAGCAAGACTCCGTCTCAAAGAAAAGTAAACAAATAAATTGCTTGAGCTGGGAGTGTTTTACCTTAGAATACAGCACTGCAGCTGCTGTGTAATCTTTCTCCTGAAATTTTTTGTTTCCTTGTTCTCTGTAGAAAAGTGGAGCGTCCGAGTCCTTCCCCACCAAGTAACCTTTAGAAAGTCTTTGTAGAAACAGTTCATCCTCAGGTCTGCGTGAAGAGAGGAGGAAACAAAAGCAGCAGAAATGTGTTATTTCAAGGAAAGCTCCAAACCATTGCCTTCAAAACAAGAAAGTGGGCCCGCAAAACATTCCGCACACATGAGGATGTGTATATCGTGCAGTGTGATTAGAGGAAAGTAATCTCATAGTCTCAGAGACACAGGGACCAGAATTTTTTGAGACAGGGTCTCACTCTGTCACCCAAGCTGGAGTGCAGTGGTGCCATCTCCACTCACTGCAGCCTTGACTTCCCAGGCTCAGATTCTCCCACCTCAGCCTCCTGAGTAGCTACACTAATTGGGAGGATGTGTGCCACCAGGCCTGGCTAATGTTTGTACTTTTTGTAGAGGTGGGGTTTTACCATGTTGCCCAGGCTGGTCTTGAACTCCTGGGCTCAAATGATTAGCAGAATTTCTTTTTCTTTTTCTGTTTTTTTGAGATGGAGTCTCACTGTCACCCAGGCTGGAGTGCAGCGTCATGATCTCGGCTCACTGCAACCTCCACCTCCCCGGTTCACGTGATTCTCCTGCCTCAGCCTCCTGAGTAGGTGGGATTACAGGCATCCATCACCACGCCCAGCTAATCTTTGTATTCTGAGTACAGAAAGCATTTTGCCATGTTAGCCAGGCTGGTCTCGAACTCCTGACCTCAAATGGTCCACCTGCCTCAGTCTCCCAAAGTGCTGGGAAGACAGGTGTGAGCCCCCGCGCCTGGCCAGAATTTCTATTTAGAAGACTGAATGCTAATTTTTTATTCTTTATCTCATAATTATTGGCCAATGAACCATCCCTTGGATCATACATCATAAATATCTTTTTTTTTTTTTTTGAGACAGAGTTTCGCTCTGTCACCCAGGCTGGAGTGCAGTGGCGCAATCTCAGCTCACTGCAAACTCTGTCTCCCGGGTTCAAGCGATTCTCTTGCCTCAGTCTCCCGAGCAGTGGGGATCACAGGCATGCACCACCACGCTCAGCTAATGTTTGTTTTTTCGGTACAGCGGGGTTTCGCCATTTTGGCCAGGTTTGTCTTGAACTCCTGACCTCAAGTGATCCGCCTGCCTGGGCCTCCCAAAGTGTTGAGATTACAGGCATGAGCCATTGCGCCCAGCCAGGATCTTGAGTCTGGAGAATGAGATTAATATATGGTGTCTTTTGAACCAAGGAGTATTCTCCACTTCAACTGCTAAAAATACTGGAGTGGCTGACAGAAGAGAGATAATAAGACTGAATCATAAAGTAAATGTAGTAAAACATTAACACTTGCGAAATTTGGAAGAATTCACCAATTCTTTGTACTTTTTTTTTTGGAGACAGAGTCTCACTTTGTCGCCCAGGCTGTAGTGCAGCAGTGGCATGATCTCAGTTCACTGCAACCTCCGCCTCTCGGGTTCAAGCGATTCTTGTGCCTCAGCCTCGGGAGTAGCTAGGATTACAGGTGTGAGCCACCACGCCTGGTTAATGTTTTGTATATTTAGCAGAGATGTGATCTCATAATGTTGCCCAGGCTGGTCTTGAACTCTTGAGCTCAGGCAATCTGCCCACTTTGGCCTCCCAAAGTGCTAGGATGACAGGTATGAGCCACTGTGTCCGGCCTCTTTGTACTATTTTTGCAAGTAAGTCTGAAATTATTTCTAACTAAAAAGTTTAAGAAATAAATATATAAACGCCCTACATAATAAAATTAATAAAGCTGAGCTAACACATATAGAGACATATACACATACTAACAAAAAAAATACCTATCTTCCAATAAAAAGAAGTAATATACAATAACCTAGACTATTGTCTTTGACTGTAATGCCATAAAGTAAAATACGAATAACAAAAGTAGAAACACAAATGACATGGAAACTAAAAATTCTCTTAAGCAACTCTTGAATCAAAGAAGAAATCACAGAGCTACAGAATGGCCAGGTGCGGGGGCTCACGCCTGTAATTCCAGCACTTTCGGAGGCCAAAGAGGGAGGATTGCCTGTGCTCAGGAGGAGGCTAGCCTGGGCAACATGGGAAGACCCTGTCTCTACAAAAAATACAAAAATTAGCTGGGTGTGGTGGCATATGCCCATAGTCCCAGCTACTTGGGAGGCTGAGGAGGGAGGACTGCCTGAGCCCAGGAGGTCGAGGCTGCAGTGAGCCATGATGGCCCCACTGCGTCCAAGCCTGGGTGACAGAGTGAGGCCTTGTCTCAAAAAAACAAAAAACAAGAACAAAAAGCTCTGGAGAATGTTTACAAGTATTTTTAAACTTTTTGCTTACAAAGACCCACAATAAGAAATACCTTTTACATTGTGACTCAGTACAATGCTTTTGTATTTGAATATATTAAAATTTTATAAAACATTATTTATCTTTGCTGTGTATGAGGTAAAAAAACAAAGCTAGTATCAAATATGATTTCATCAATATTTAAATACAACATACAAAAGTCACAAATAGGGCTGGGCGCAGTGGCTTATACCTGTAATCCCAGCACTTTGGGAGGCTGAGGTGGACAGATCACCCAGTCCAGGACTTTGAGACCAGCCTGAGCAATATAGTGGAACCCATATCTATAAAAAATACAAAAATTAGCCAGGCATGGTGGCAAGCACTTGCAGTCTCAGCTATCGGCAGGCTGAGGCACAAGAATCACTTGAGCCCAGGAGGCGAAGGTTGCAGTGAGCTGGGATTGCACCACCACACTCCAGTCTGGGTCAAATAATACAAAAAAGAAAAACTAGGAATGATTTTATTTAATTTAAGAGGTATGCTCGCCTGTTCTACATTTACTCCAGTTCAGAAAATATGAAGGCAAACCCTACGCCTGTCTGCTACACCACAGAGCTTGTTCTTTTTTCTGATTGATTGATTGATTGATTGATTTTGAAATGGAGCCTCGCTCTGTTGCTCAGGCTGGAGTGCAGTGGTGCGATCTAGGCTCACTGCAAGCTCTACCTCCTGGGTTCACACCACTCTCCTGCCTCAGCCTCCAAAGTAGCTGGGTCTACAGGTGCCCGCCAACACACCCGGTTAATTATTTTTGTATTTTTATTAGAGACGGGGTTTCACTGTGTTAGCCAGGATGGTCTCGATCTCCTGACCTCGTGATCCTCCTGCCTTGGCCTCCCAAAGTGCTGGGATTACAGGCATGAGCCACCACGTCCAGCATCTGTTTTTGTTTTAAATTAGGTTAAACCTAAAAATCCTAGTTCAAACAAAAGGTTTGTGGTAAACGGTAATAGCAAAATTCTTCTTGCCTAACAATAGATGATGAACTCGATTTTTTTTTTTTTTTGAGATGGAGTCTCGCTCTGTTGCCCAGGCTGGAGTGCAGTGACGAAATTTAGGCTCACTGCAAGCTCCGCCTCCCAGGTTCACGCAATTCTCCTGCCTCAGCCTCCCGAGTAGCTGGGACTACAGGCACCCGCCACCACGCCTGGCTAATTTTTTTTTCTATTTTTAGTAGAGACAGGATTTCACTGTGTTAGCCAGGATGGTCTCGATCTCCTGACCTCCTGATCCGCCCGCCTCAGCCTCCCAAAGTGCTGGGATTACAGGCGTGAGCCACTGTGCCCAGCCTTGAGTTAATTTTTGGATATAAAGGCCCAACTTCAGCCTTCTGCATGTAGATTGTCATTAGGATACAGACAAAAAAAACACAACACAGTTTTTCTTCCTCCATCCTTGCCTTCTCTCCTAGAACCCTGGGGATGTAAAGCCTTTCACGGAGCTAACTGGCGAAGCAGAAAGTCCCAGCTCTGGCCCCAAAGTAGAGTGCAGATTACTGAGATTGGACATAATAGCTTAATAACTGGGACATAGCCACATATGCACCATTTTTTTCTCTAAGCCATTTGAAAGTAAGTACAGGCGGCCGGGCGCGGTGGCTCAAGCCTATAATCCCAGCACTCTGGGAGGCCGAGACGGGCAGATCATGAGGTCAGGAGATCAAGACCATCCTGGCTAACATGGTGAAACCCCGTCTCTACTAAAAAATACAAAAAACTAGCCAGGCGAGGTGGCGGGCGCCTGTAGTCCCAGCTACTCGGGAGGCTGAGGCAGCAGAATGGCGTAAACCCGGGAGGCGGAGCTTGCAGTGAACTGAGATCCGGCCACTGCACTCCAGCCTGGGCAACAGAGCCAGCCTCCGTCTCAAAAAAAAAAAAAAAAAAAAAAAAGTAAGTAAGTACTGGCATCATGGATGTTCACCTCTAAATATCTGCAGGCCTCTCCTTTAAAAATAAGGACATTCTCCCATATTACCATAATATCATTATCACTAAAAAATAACAGTAATTCAAATATTTAAATTTAAATGTCACCAATTATTCCTAAAATGTCTGCTGTATCTTTTTCTCACCCTAACCAATCCAAGATCAATGTTCTCGTGTATTGAATTTAGTTATTTCTCTTTAGTCTCTTTTTAGATAGTGCTATAATTTTTAAGTTTATTTTTATTTTTATTTTTTATTTTATTATTATTATTTTTTTGAGACGGAGTCTTGCTCTGTCGCCCAGGCTGGAGTGCAGTGGCTGGATCTCAGCTCACTGCAACCTCCGCCTCCCGGGTTCACGCCATTCTCCTGCTTCAGCCTCCCGAGTAGCTGGGACCACAGGCGCCGGCCACCTCGCCCGGCTAATTTTTTGTATTTTTAGTAGAGATGGGGTTTCACCGTGTTAGCCAGGATGGTCTCGATCTCCTGACCTCGTGATCCGCCCGTCTCGGCCTCCCAAAGCGCTGGGATTACAGGCTTGAGCCACCGCGCCCGGCAATTTTTTTTTTTTTTTTTTGATAAAGGGTCTCACTTCCATTAATCAGCCTGGAGTGCAGTGGTAAGACCTCTGCTCACTGCAACCTCTACCTCCTGCCTTAGCCTCTCGAGTAGCTAGGACTATAGGCACGTACTGCCACGCCCAGCTAAATGACTTTTTATATAAAATAGAGATGGTGTCTCGCTGTGCTGCCCAGGCTGGCCTCCAACTCCTGGGCTCAAGGGATCCACCTGCTTCAGCCTCCCAAAGTGCTGGGATTATAGGTGTGAGCCACTGCACTTGGCCAACTACAATTTTTTGGGTTTTTTTAAATGATAATTTTTTTTAAAGATTCAACACCAGAAAAATGTTTCACATTCTAGTTTTGCCTCATTGTTTCCTCATGGTTAGATTCACATTAAACCATTTTTATTAAGAATATGGCTGGGTGCGGTGGTTTATACCTGTAAACCCAGCACTTTGGGAGGCTAAGGCAGGTGAATCACCTGGGGTCAGGGGTTCGAGACCACCCTGGGCAACATGGTGAAACCCCGTCTCTACTAAAAATACAAAAATTAGCCAGGCACAGTGGCGCATGCCTGTAATCCCAGCTACCCAAGAGGCCGAGGCAGAAGAATCGCTTGAATCTGGGAGGCAGAGATTGCGGTGAGCAAAGAGTGCGCCACTGCCCTCCAGCCTGAGAGACAGGGCGAGACTACGTCGCAGAACAAACAAACAAACAAAATGACTACATAGTTAAATCTATATACTTCTTGTTGCCTCAAATCAGGAGACATATGATGTCTCCCCAGCATTGTGGAAGCTATGTTTGGTCACTCAGTTAAGGTGGTAATCGCTGAATCTCTGCAATGTAAAGACACCTTGGCCAGGCGCGGTGGCTCAAGCCTGTAATCCCAGCACTTTGGGAGGCCGAGACGGGCAGATCAGGAGGTCAGGAGATCGAGACCATCCTGGCTAACACGGTGAAACCCCGTCTCTACCAAAAAAAATACAAAAAGCTAGCCGGGCGAGGTGGTGGGCGCCTGTGGTCCCAGCTGCTCGGGAGGCTGAGGCAGGAGAATGGCATGGACCCAGGAGGCGGAGCTTCCAGTGAGCTGAGATCCGGCCACTGCACTCCAGCCTGGGCGACAAAGCAAGACTCCCCCGCCAAAAAAAAAAAAAAAAAAAAAAAAGACACCTTAACTTAAATAATCCATAGGGCCACACTTGGAGATCATGTGAAGAGCCCGTTTCCCAATGATGTTACGTCTAAAGGTTTGAGCATCCACTGATAATTGCCAGAATCATTCATCACACGGGGGTTACAAAATGGTGAGTTTTCTAATTCTACCATTATTTCTAAATTTATTAGTTGGCATTCTTTTGTAAAGACAAGCTTTCTCCTTTTTCTTCTTTTACTTGTTTCGTGTGAGCAATATTCACACAGACATAATATGTATTTACTTATTTTTGTTTGTTTTGAGACAGAGTCTCACTCTGTTTCCCAGGCTGGAGTGCAGTGGCGTGATCCTGGCTCACTGCAATCTTCGCCTCTGGGGTTCGAGGAATTCTTCTGCCTCAGCCTCCCAAGTACCTAGGATTACAGGCACCTGATACCACGCCCAGCTAATTTTTGCATTTTTAGTAGAGATGGGGTTTCGCCATGTTGGCCAGGCTGGTCTCAAACTCCTGAGCTCAGGTGATCCGCCCACCTTGGCTTCCCAAAGTGCTGGGATTATAGGCATGAGCCACCATGCCTGCCCAAAAGTCAAATAAGAAAGTAAACTCAGATATTTACAGTACCACCATGGACTTCCACAATTTACTATCATAAGCTATTACCACCATTACACTTTTTCATGGTCAAATCATGCTAATATTGGCCAGTGAGAACCTCTTCAGACCGGTTCCTATGTTATTTTTGTTTTTGATCCAGGGTCTTGCTCTGTTGTCCAGGCTGGAGGACAGTGGTACCATCATAGCTCGCTACAGCTGCGGCATCCTGGGCTCAGGCAATTTTCCCACCTCAGCCTCCCAAGTAGCTATGACTACAGGCATGTGACACCACGCCCAGCTAACTTTAAATTTTTTTGTGGAGACACAGCCTCATTATGTTGCACAGGCTGGTCTCAAACTCCTGGGCTCCAGCAATCCTCTTGCCTAAGCCTCCCAAAGTGTTGCGATTACACGTGTGAGTGGTGTCACCATACCTGGCCTAGGCTCTTTTTTATAGAACTCTATTCGTCTTCGAGCACTTCCTTGTTTTCCGACACAAGTTATTCCAATTGAATCAGTACAAAATAAAAACAAACAAGAAGGCTGTGAGTGTGGATAGTGAAGCTATGAAGAATTTCCTACCACACTCTAGGAGATTATTAATTGCAGGAGTGGAGAGGTAGGGGTGGACAGCAGGGGATCTTCGGTCTCAAAAGATTTTCAATAGATGAAAGGCATCTCTTGTGGGAAAACATTTCTCAAAGAATGTCCATTGGCAAGAAAGAAAAGTGTCTGCTTGGCTTTAGACTTTAAAGGGCCAATTCCTATTTTTACCTAACAGGCATGCATGTGGAGATCAGAAGTTTAAATCTTTTTTGGTTACTTTAGATTGTGATTGAACAGACTTACAAACTTACAAAGCTATTTGAGCGAACTTGTTTTTAAGGAGAGAGGGCTCGGTATGAATTAGTGAGAGACATCCAGAGTAAACAAAAATGGAGGTGATTTATTAACCCCAGAGGAAACGAGAGCAGTACAATAAAGGTAATGTAATTCAAAGCATCCTTTGCGGTTCATGGGAGCAATTTACACAGAGGTAAGAATGTATGCACTGAATGTTGGTTCAATCAATTTAACATTCTACTGGTTATATTATTAAAAGTTATCATGAGGGAATGAGGGAAAAACAAAGTATAGGCCGGGCGTGGTGGCTCACGCCTGTCATTCCAGCACTTTGGGAGGCCGAGACGGGTGGATCATCTGACGTCAGGAGTTTGAGACCAGCCTGACCAACATGGAGAAATCCCGTCTCTACTAAAAATACAAAATTAGCCGGGCGTGGTGGCACGTGCCTGTAATCCCAGCTACTTGGGAGGTGGAGGCAGGAGAACTGCTTCAACTAGAGAGGCGGGGGTTGCTGTGAGCCAGGATGGTGCTATTGCGCTCCAGGCTGGGCAACAAGAGCTAAACTCCATCTCAAAAAAACAAAAACAAAAAACAAAGTATATGCCTGTGAGTTGGGGATAAGAGAGCAAAATTACATCTAAAATTACACAAACTCAAGAAAGAGCAGTGTTTGCACTGTTTAGAAAGAATAAATTAAGTGTCAGAAGGCTGAGCACAGCGGCACCCCTGTAATTCCAGCACTTTGGGAGACCAAGGCAGGCAGATCACCTGAGGTTGGGAGTTTGAGACCAGCCTGGTCAACATAGTGAAACCCCATCTTTACTAAAAATACAAAAATTAGCTGGGCGTAGTAGTGCGTGCCTGTAATCCCAGCTACTCGGGAGGCTGAGGCAAGAGAATCACTTGAACCTGGGAGGCGGATGTTGCAGTGAACTGAGATCGCGCCACTGCACTCCAGCCTGGGTGACAGAGTGAGACTCTGACTCAAAATAAAGAAATAAATAAATAAATGAAAAATTCAAATGCCAGAAGAAACAGTTAAAATAATTTAAAGTAGCTGTCTCTGGGTAATAAAAATCAGGAATGGGGAAGAGTGGACAGGGAGTTGCTGTTTTTCGTGGTAAGTTTTGAAGCACTATTTGATTTCTTTTTTTTTTTGAGATGGAGTCTGGCTCTGTCGCCCAGGCTGGAGTACAGTGTCGCGATCTCAGCTCACTGCAAGCTCCGCCTCCCGGGTTCACGCCATTCTCCTGCCTCAGCCTCCAGAGTAGCTGGGACTACAGCACCCGCCACCTCACCTGGCTAATGTTTTGTATTTTTAGTAGAGACGGGGTTTCACTGTGTTAGCCAGGATGGTCTCCATCTCCTGACGTGGGCGTGGTGGGCATGATCCACCCACCTCGGCCTCCCAAAGTGCTGGGATTACAGGCGTAAGCCACCATGCCCAGCCTATTTGATTTCTTAAAGTATGTATACATATTATTCTGATAAAAAATTAAACTAAGGAAGGAAGATACTTTCACTAAGGCATCCAGTCTACACAGTTTTACAGGATTTTTCTACTAGCCTTTAAGAACCACATAATTCCTACATTATATAAACGATTTCAGAGCATAGAAAAAGGCAAGAAGCTCTCCAAATTCATTCTGAGGCTACCATAACCCACCATGGTATCAGCTGGGATTACAGGTGCCCGCCACCATGCCCAGCTAATTTTTTGTATTTTTAGTAGAGACAGAGTTTCACCACGTTGCCCAGGCTGGTCTTGAACTCCTGACCTCAGGTGATCCACCTGCCTTGGGCTCCCAACGTGCTGGGATTACAGGTGTGAGCCACGGCACCCGGCGAGATGATTTTAAAACTCTTATTTTTTATTTACACCACCAATCACCAATTAGAAAATGTAATTGGGGGGAAAGGCTCATTCACAATAACAACAAAAACCTTACAATGAGGATAAGCTGAACATGAAATGTGTAAGACTTATATAAAGAAAATTATAAAACTTTACTTAACGACGTAAAAGAAGCCTTAAATAAATGGGAAGACATACCCTTGGATTAGGAAATTTGATACTGTCAAGATGTCAGGTTTCCTTAAATGAATCTATAAATCCAACACATTCTCAATCAAAAACCCACAACATTTTTTATAGAACTTGAGAAGTTGGCTGGGTGCGGTGGCTCACGCCTGTAATACCATCCTGGCTAACGTGGTGAAATCCTGTCTCTACTAAAAATACAAAAAATTAGCCAGGCATGGTGGCAGACGCCTGTAGTCCCAGCTACTCGGGAGGCTGAGGCAGGAGAAAGGCGTGAACCCAAGAGGCGGAGCTTGCAGTGCGCTGAGATCGCGCCACTCTAGCCTGGGCGACAGAGCAAGACTCCATCTCAAAAAAAAAAAAAAAAAAAAAAAAAAAGGAACGTAATATGCCAATTTTAAAGTTCACATGGGGGAAATGCATACAAAATACCCAAGATATTCTTTTTTTTTTGAGACGGAGTCTCACTCTGTCACCCAGGCTGGAGTGCAGTGGCACTATTTTCTTTTCTTTTTTTTTTTTTTGAGACAGAGTCTCGCTCTGTCACCCAGACTAGAGTGCAGCGGCACGATCTCTGCTCACTCCAAGCTCTGCCTTCCGGGTTCACGCCATTCTCCCGCCTCAGCCTCCCCAGAAGCTGGGACTACAGGTGCCCGCCACCACGCCCGACTAATTTTTTGTATTTTTAGTAGAGACGGGGTTTCACTGTGTTAGCCAGGATGGTCTCGATCTCCTGACCTTGTGATCCACCCACCTCAGCCTCCCAAAGTGCTGGGATTACAGGCGTGAGCCACCATGCCCGGCCAACAAAGAATATTTTTATAAACTCCCAAGTAGTTGGAATTACAGGCATATTTCACCTTGTCTGGCTTGATTTTTATACAGCCATATCTGTCATTTTCCTTTTTTTTTTTTTTGAGAAATAGCCTTGCTCTGTCACCCGGGCTGGAGTGCAGTGGCACGATCATGGCTCACTGCAGCCTTGACCTCCCCGGTTCAAGTGATCCTCCCACCTCAGCCTCCTGAGTAGCTGGGATGACAGGCACATGCCACCATGCTTGGCTAATTTTAAAATTTTTACAGCGATGGAATCTCACCATGTTGCCAGGCCCCTGGGCTCAAGCAGTCCTCCCACCTCTGACTCCCAAAGTGGTAGGTTTCCAGGCATGAGCCACCACAGCCAACTTCATCTTCTTTTATAGCTTCTGGGTTATATGCCTTGCTTAGGATGGTTTACTCCACCATCCCAAGCAAGGCAGGAGGATCGCTTGAGCCCAGGAGCTTGAGGTCCGCCTGAACAACATACTGAGACTTTGTCTCTAAAGTAAATTTAAATAAAATCCAAAAATTTAAAATCTATATACATAATTTATATAGAATGTAAATGTACAAAATTTACATTGTAAATAAGGTAGAAAAGATAAGCAGATTGGGAATAATGTATATAGCAAATAATAACTTACATAGCAAAGAATTACACAGCTAGATTTATGAAGATCTCCTACAAATGAACAAGAGAAAGAAAGACAACCCACTAGAAAATGGGCAAGGGACACAAATAGGCTAGAAATAAAAATGTACTGGGGAGCCGGGTGCGGTGGCTCACGCCTGTAATCCCAGCACTTTTGGAGGCCAAGGCGGGCCGATCCTCTGAGGCCAGGAGTTAGAGACTAGCCTACCCAACATGGCGAAACCCCGTCTCTATTAAAAATACAAAATTAGCCGGGTGTGGTGGCATGTGCCTGCAATCCCAGCTACTCCAGAGGCTGAGGCAGAATTGCTTGAACCTGGGAGGCGGACGTTGCAGTGAGCCAAGACTGCCCCACTGCACTCCAACCTGGGCAACAAGAGCAAAATTCTATCTAAGAAAAAAAAAGAAAAGAAAAGAAGAATAACAAAAGAAGTATAACCCTAATTGTACCGAGTATCTGAACTGGCAAGGCTCAAAACTGAACTCACTATTTCATTCAATTAATATCTGGGCACCTACTAAGTGCCAGGCACTGTGCCAGTTCCTGGCACAAAGATGTCAACCTTGAACTTGAAAGGTGTGCGTTTGTGGATCTGCAAATATATAAGGTTCTGCTTTATATGTCATATTAAGCACTAATAAGAGCCAGTCACTAAACTAAGAACTTTATATACATTACCAAACTATCATTCAATTAATGTTCACTGAGCACTTATTTTTTGACACTGCACTATTTTTGTCTACAGAAAGACAAACAGGCCGGGCACAGTGGCTCATGCCTGTAATCCCAGCACTTTGGGAAGCTGAGGTGGGCGGACCATTTGAGGACAGGAGTTCAAGACCGGCCTGGCCAACATGGTGAAACCCCATCTCTGCTAAAAATACAAAAATATGAGCTGGATGTGGAGGCATGTGCCTGCAATCCCAGCTATTTGGGAGGCTGAGGCATGAGAATCGCTTGAACCCAGGAGGCGGAGGTTGCAGTGAGCTGAGATCGCGCCACTGCACTCCAGCCTGGGTGACAGAGCGAGACCCTGTCTCGAAAAAAAAAAAAGAAACACAAACAAATACAAACACGGTCCCTTCCCTCATGAAGTTCACAATCTAGTGGCGAATGCAGCCGTTAGTCAAAAGAGCACACACACATATATAAAGGAAAATCACACAGCGTTGTAAATGTACAGAGTAAAGATGGCCCAGCTGAGGCTCAGGGAGAGCTCTCCTGAGGAAAGATCTGGCTAACCCTGTGGGATGACAGGAGTGAATTAGTTCACAGCACATGCTGGGATAGAAAGGAACCACAAAAAGCACCTCAGGCATTTTCCATCAAAAAGAGGTATTACAGGGGGGAGGGGGGAGGGTTGGCATTAAGAGATATACCTAATGTAAATGATGAGTTAATGGGTGCAGCACACCAACATGGCACATGGATACATATGTAACAAACCTGCACATTGTGCACATGTACCCTAGAAGTTAAAGTATAATAAAAAAAATTAAAAAAAAAAAAAGAGGTATTACTGGGCCAGGCATGATGGCTCACACCTGTACTCCCAGCACCTTGGGAGGCCAAGGTGGGAGGATTGCTTGAGCCCAGAAATTTGAGACCAGCCTGGGCAACATAACAAGACTCGATCTCTATCTAAGAGAGAGAGAGAGAGAGATTACTTCAGAGCAAACGACACAACAGAACATTTTTCAGATCACAATTCCCTTGTTAAAGCTTCCATGTACTTACTGAAGAAGTGAAGAGCAATGAAGAAAGATATCGCTCAAGGTCTCTGCTGTAGAAATTGTGACCTGAATGGACTTTGGGAGTGAAGCCCACTTTTGAAGCAGGTATGATTTCCACTCATCCACAGGCAGAGCCATGCTGCTTTCCATCTATAAAATGAGTAAGAAAATAGGAATCTTACAAATGCACAATTTTAGAAAATCAAGAGTTTGGCCCCATGCAGTGGCTCACACCTGTAATCCCAGCACTTTGGGAGGCCGAGGTGGGTGGATCATGAGGTCAGGAGATTGAGACCATCCTGGCTAATACAGTGAAACCCCGTCTCTACTAAAAATACAAAAAAAATTAGCCAGGTGTGGTGGCACACACCTGTAGTCTCAGCTACTCGGGAGGCTGAGGCAAGAGAATTGCTTGAACTGGGGAGGCCGAAGTTGCAGTGAGCTGCGATCATGCCATTGTACTCCAGCCTGGGCAACAGAGGGAGACTCTGTCAAAAAAAAAAAAAAAAAAAAAGAAAATCAAGATTTCATTCAAGGAAGCCTAAAGCAATAAAATCAATTCTTGTGGTCTTTTCCTCTAGTTTATATGCTAAGGAAAGATCTATATTCTCTCACAGCAATTCACTCAACATCCTTCCATTCAGAAATATTTACTGAAAGACTACTTTGTCACAGGCACCACACGGGTGATGGTTTTACTAAGAAGAAGCAGACTAAATAGCTATCATCCGTGTCCTCTTAGTCTTTTTTTTGTGCATGAGACAGAGTCTTGCTCTAGTACCCCAGGCTGGAGTGCAGTGGCACGATCTTAGCTCACTGCACCCTCTGCCTCCCAGGTTCAAGCAATTCTGCTGCCTCAGCCTCCGAGTAGCTGGGACTACACATGTGCACCACTACTCTTGGCTAATTCTTGTAGTTTTAGCAGAGACGGGGTTTCACCATGTTGACCAGGTTGGTCTCGAACTCCTGACCTCAGGTGATTCGCCAGCCTCGGCCTCCCAAAGCGCTGGGATTACAAGTGTGAGCCACCACGCCCGGCCTGATCCCCCTAGTTTCTCAAGTCTGAAACGTGAGACACTTTTCCAGATTTTTCTTTCTCACCCACCCCAGTAACTATTCAATTAACAGGTATTTCTCTCTCTTACATAGTTCAGCGTTCTCTTTCAACCCCCAGGTCATTCCTTCGGTTTAAGTCCTCACCATCTCGTCTGGCATTCTTCCTAGAGTGTCATAATTAGTGTCCATGCCATTGGCACCACTCCCCACTTTCAATCCAGCCTCCAACACTGAGACAGAAGCCAGTGCTCTGCCTTAAATTCACCAACGCTACTCCAAGCCCAGGACAAAACCGTCCTTACTTGACTCTTGGCTGATTTTCTAATTCTCAGGTCTCACTTGTTCCTCTGCAGCCTTGCATACTGAACTACTCATTACGATCCCCGGCTTGCCAGGCTATTTCATCTCACCAATGTTTTGGCATAGGCTATTCGTGCTTTCCGGACCAACCCTACTCTGGCTTATGGATTCCACCTGGAAAATTCCCACAGGTTCGTTCTTCGACTCGGTTCAAACGGCACCTCCTCTGAGAAGGCTTCCCTGATTTCCAACACTCTTGGGGCCTGTACCACGTCTACCTGGAGCTGGGGCTACTTACGGCATAAAGTACCCCCACGCACTGTCCTCTTCTCCAAGGACAGGGACCAGGTCTGATTCCCCTTCGGAGACCCCCCCCCAACAGTGCCAAGCTCAGGGTTTGGCCCCGGTCTAGAAGTCAGCCCCGCGTTGCTGGAGGAACCGGGTCACTTCTGCGACTCGATTTAGCAGCTGAGGTCTCAGGGAACAGCTTTAACCTCCTCTGGGCTACCAACCTGTGCACTCGCCGGAAACCGAGGCGAGAAAGCCTCGTGAGCCCACTCAGAGGCGCCCGGAACTGGGCCGTGGACTCCCTCCCAGCGCCCGAGCAGCTCCCGGCGCGCCCCTCGGCGCCCCGCCCCGCGCCCGTGCACCCCCTCCCAGCGCCCGGCTCGCCCCTCGGTGCCCCGCCTCGCGCCCGTGCACTCCCTCCCAGCGCCCGAGCAGCTCCCGGCGCGCCCCTCGGCGCCCCGCCCCGCGCCCGTGCACTCCCTCCCAGCGCCCGAGCAGCTCCCGGCTCGCCCCTCGGCGTCCCGCCCCGCGCCCGTGCACTCCCTCCACGCGCCCGTACACTCCCTCCCAGCGCCCTAGCAGCTCCCGGCGCGCCCCTCGGCGCCCCGCCCCGCGCCCGTGCACTCTCTCCGCGCGCCCGCGCAGCTCCTGGCGCGCCCCTCGGCGCCCCGCCCCGCGCCCCACGTCCCGCGCTATGCCTCCCTGGGGCCCGCGAGCTGGTCACGTGCGCCGCGCCTCGGCCAATGTGGCGGCTGCGCAGAGCCCGGGCCCGCCCCTGGGCCGCGCGCACGTCGGGGGCGGGAGCGGCGCACGCAACTCCTCGGGCCAATAACTGCGCAGCAAAAACGCGGGACCCCGGTGGGGAAACTCCAGCTGTCGAGGGGTTCGCGCGGGAGTCGGGGCGGCGGAGCCATGGTCTGCCAACTGAGCGAGGGGGCCATTGCGGTGAGGAGGTGCCGGGGGCCGGTCCGGCCGTCCGGGATGGCTGCAGCTCCGAGCCTCGCGGAGTGGAGAGGGGGAGGGGAGCCTGGGGCGACGGGGGATGAACGCCAGGGGAGGAGAAGGCGGGGGGCGGTGGGGACCCGCCGAGCGCCCGTCTAGTGTCATCACCCCCTCCTCAAAGCATTCTTCCGATCGTCTTTGAAACATGCCCACGTTTTTCCTACTTAAGAACAAAGTAAATAAACGGTTGCCTTTCTCTCGATCTTTCACCTGCGGCCACTTTGTGTTTCTTCTCCTTTCCTCCCCGGCAGCCAAACTTCTTGTCTGGTTTCAGCCACTTCCTTTCCTCGCCTCTCATCAACTCTTTAACCCACTCCAGTCATCCCCTTGATCGCTGTAGAAAACCCCGGCTGAAGGGACCAGTGGCCTCCAAGTAGCTAAATCCAGCCCTTTTTCGTTTTCAGCTTACCTGAGTTCTCAGCAGCGTTTGCGTTTGAGCCCTGCTTCTGCTCACACCCTCTTCCTTGGGTTTTAGTGGCTCAGCTTGGCGGGTCTATCCCCGTCTTATTTGCAGGCCCCTCTTTGTAAATTTTTGTTGACTCAAGGCTCCCTCTAGGCCCTCTTGACTCCCAAAGGCAATTTCTTTTCTTTCTTTTTTTTTTTTTCTCCAGCCTGGGCGACACTCAATGTGTCGCCCAGGCTGGAGTGCAGTGGTACGGTCTCGGCTCACTGCAACCTCCGTCTCCCCGGTTCAAGCGATTCTCGTGCCTCAGTCTCCCGAGTAGCTGGGACTACATGTGTGCGCCACCGTACTCGGCTACTTTTTTGTGTTTTTGTTAGAGACAGGGTTTCATCATGTTGGCCGGGCTGATCTCGAACTCCAGACCTCCATTGTGTCGCCCGCCTCGGCCTCCCAAAATGCTGGGATTACAGGTGTGAACCACCGCTCCCAGCCCCAAGGCAATTTCATTGCCATTTATTAATATATGTCAGTTGCTCACAAATTTCTTTGTACTGAGCCACCTTTAACTCTAAAAGACAAACTTCTATAATCTATCTGCTTGCTTATTCCATGCTTCAGAGGCTTTCAAGTTCAATATACATATCCCAAAGCAAATTTGTTATCTTTCTAAGTCTGGGCCTCTTGATCCCTATCTCCACGAATGGTACCATTATCTGTTCAATTCAGTGCTAACCAGAGGTTGAGAAATCATTCCTCCTACATTGTCCATCACCTGGGCATCCAGTCCCTCACCAAGCGAAGTATATTGTACCTCCACGTAGATCTATCAAGCCCACCAACTTCTTTCCATCCGTACTGGCACTATCTTTTTTTTTTTTTTTTGCCTGGGCTGTTCACTTTCACTCAGCATACGTTCCTGCCACCATTCCCATCCACAGCATACTCTCAGCCTACTCTCCAGTGACCCCCATATTTTTCTTTTAATTTAGATTTCTGGTATTTTCCATACTCCTACCTTCTACCATGGGGCATTTGAACTTTTTCTTTTTTTTTATATATTTTTTTGTATTTTTTGGTAGAGACGGGGTTTCACCGTGTTAGCCAGGATGGTCTCGATCTCCTGACCTCGTGATCCTCCCGCCTTGGCCTCCCAAAGTGCTGGGATTACAGGCGTGAGCCACCGCGTCCGGCCCTGAACATTCTTTTCCCTCTGCCCACTACCTGGGTGGTTCTTCACTCTTCCCCATGCTGGCAAACACCATCTTTATATCTCAGCTCATTTGTGACTTCCCTTACTAGGCTAAATCCCTTTGAGATCTCAATTCCTGTTCATTCACTTATTGATTTATTTGTTTTTTCTTTTTGAGCTGGAGTCTCACTCTGTTGCCCAGGCTAGAATGCAGTGGCATGATCTTGGTTACTGCAACCTCCGCCTCCTGGGTTCAGGCAGTTCTCCTGCCTCAGTCTCCCAGGTAGCTGGGATTACAGGAGCCTACCATGATACCTGGCTAATTTTTGTATTTTTAGTAGAGATGGGGTTTTACCACGTTGGCCAGGCTGGTCTTGAACTCCTGACTTCAAGCAATCCACCTGCTTCAGCCTCTCGAAGTGCTGAGATTATAGGCGCGAGCCACTGTGCACAACCTCATTCACTTATTAGATGCATGACTTAAGGCAAGATACTAAACTGTTTCTTTTATGTAAAATGAGGGCAGTAATATCTATTGCATAAGGTTAGTAGGAGGATGGAGTGAGTTATTAAATTTAAACTGCTTAGCACACTGATACATAGAAAATGCTCAGTATTTTTGTTACCTATTAATAATTACAGGGCCGGGCGCGGTGGCTCAAGCCTGTAATCCCAGCACTTTGGGAGGCCGAGACGGGCGGATCACGAGGTCAGGAGATTGAGACCATCCTGGCTAACACTGTGAAACCCCATCTCTACTAAAAAATACAAAAAAAACTAGCCAGGCGAGGTGGTGGGCGCCTGTAATCCCAGCTACTCCGGAGGCTGAGGCAGGAGAATGGCGTAAACCCGGGAGGCGGAGTTTGCAGTGAGCTGAGATCCGGCCACTGCACTCCAGCCTGGGGACAGAGCGAGACTCCGTCTCAAAAAAAAAAAAAAAAAAAAAAATTACAGATACAGTTTTATGTTTGTTGTTTGAGTAATCAGTTTATTTTTAAAATTTTTAAATTAGTATTATGTTTGTTTCTTTGTTTGTTTGTTTGTTTTGAGACAGAGTCTTGCTCTGTTGCCCAGGCTGGAGTGCAGTAGTACATTCTTGGCTCGCTGCAACCTCCGCCTCCCGGGTTCAAGCGATTTTCCTGTCTTAGCCTCCCTAGTAGCTGGGATTACGGGTGCCCACCACCACACCCTGCTAATTTTTGTATTTTCAGTAGAGACAGGGTTTCACCGTGTAGGCCAGGCTGGTCTCAAACTCCTGGGCTCAAGAGATCCGGCCACCTTGGCCTCCCAGTATGCTGGGATCACAGGCTTGAGCCTGGCCTAATCAGTTAACTTTCTGTAAATTCCACGAGGCCTGCAATCATGTCTGTTATTTTACTCTGCGTCGTATCCCCCCAATACCTGGAGAAGTGCTGGCAAGTTTTAGGTGCTGAATAAATGCTTGCTAGTTGCATGAATAAGTGAGGCATTGGGAAGAAAGGGACAGGTGAATGGGGAAGAAAGGCAGCTTGGGGGAAAACCAGAAATGGAAAGAACTGTTGCTGGACTCAAGTGAATATTTAAATAAATTAGGAATGTGTGAATGCTGAAACCTGGGAAGTGATTTTAAATTGTAGCCTTCATTTACTTTATAGCTGCTGCCTTGTGTCTTTAAGACAAATTAAGAATGTTTCTAGGCCGGGCGCAGTGGCTCACGCCTGTAATCCCAACACTTTAGGAGGCCAAGGCAGATGGATCACTGGAGGTTAGGAGTTCAAGACCAGCCTCGCTAACGTGGAGAAACCCTCATCTACTAAAAATACAAAAATTAGCTGGGTGTGGTGGCGTGTGCCTGTAATCCCTGTTACTTGGGAGCCTGAGGCAAAATAATCACAAAACCCACAAGGCAGTGAGCTGAGATTGCACCACTGCATTCCAGACTGGGCGAAAGAGTCTCAACAAAAATAAAGAATGATCATGGAGATATTTAAATAATTTGATAAGTTCTTTTTTTATTTTTTATTATTTTTTAGAAATGGGGTCTCACTCTGTTGCCCATGCTAGTCCGAAACTCCCGGGCTTAAGCGATCCTCCCACCTCAGTTTACCAAAGTGCTGGGATTACAGGTGTGAGCCACTGCACCCGGCCACGTTAGATTTTGTATTCAAAATTTTATAAACCTATTTCCAGTGTAGGTGAAGGATTTTGTTCATCAATGAAAAATGAAAGTTTCACATGTGTTTGTGGTGATGGAGTGAGTTGGAGAACCTTCGCTGATTTTTATTATCAGCTAAAGCAAGTACCATTTTCGTTCAAAAGACGCAGGCCACAAAGGGTATGAACATACCACACAAATAGTGGAGGCATTTGGGCAAGAGCCACACGATAAAATAAGAGATGATGGATGGAACGCTTGTGGTAAACAGAATACATAGCATTTGTATGTTAATTAATTATATTATAGAATGAAAGGGGAAGGGAAGTAATGTTTTTGACTATTTCTAATACGACAGATGCTTTAATAGCCAGTATTTAAGTAACCCTATAAGATAGCTATTGTTTATATTCCCATTTTACAGAGGAAGGAAGTACAGAGAGGTCAAATAATGTGTCCATGGGGTGAAGATTTGAACACATGTGCCTTTTTAATTTAATTTTATTTTTTTTGAGATGGAGTCTCGCTCTGTCGCCCAGGCAGGAGTGCAGTGGCGGGATCTCGGCTCAATGCAAGCTCCGCCTCCCAGGTTCACTCCATTCTCCTGCCTCAGCCTCCTGAGTAGCTAGGACTACAGGCGCCCGCCACCATGCCCAGCTAA
Source organism: Piliocolobus tephrosceles (assembly GCF_002776525.5). Lineage (NCBI taxonomy): Eukaryota > Metazoa > Chordata > Mammalia > Primates > Cercopithecidae > Piliocolobus > Piliocolobus tephrosceles. The sequence goes on from NC_045449.1 coordinate 1,648,543, forward strand.
TTTTTTGTATTTTTAGTAGATACGGGGTTTCACCGTGTTAGCCAGGATGGTCTCGATCTCCTGACCTCGTGATCCACCTGCCTCGGCCTCCCAAAGTGCTGGGATTACAGGCATGAGCCACCTCGCCTGGCCGAACACATGTGCCCTTGATTATTACATTTTGTTGCTTTGTATACTTACTAGGGATTTTCTTTTTTTTTTTTTTTTTTTGAGACGGAGTCTGTCTCTGTCACCTGGGCTGGAGTGCAGTGGCCGGATCTCAGCTCACTGCAAGCTCCGCCTCCCGGGTTCAGGCCATTCTCCTGCCTCAGCCTCCCGAGTAGCTGGGACTACAGGCGTCCGCCACCTCCCCTGGCTAGTTTTTTGTATTTTTTAGTAGAGACGGGATGTCACCGTGTTAGCCAGGATGATCTTTATCTCCTGACCTCGTGATCTGCCCGTCTCGGCCTCCCAAAGTGCTGGGATTACAGGCTTGAGCCACCGCGCCCGGCCTTTTTTTTTTTTTAAACAGGGTCTCACTCTGTTGCCCAGGCTAGAGTGCCGAGGCGCGATCTCGGCTCGTGGCAACCTCCACCTCCTGGGTTCAAGCGATTCTTTTGCCTCAGCCTCCCAATTACAGATGTGTGCCACCATGCCCAGCTAATTTTTGTGTTTTTAGTAGAGACAAGGTTTCGTCATGTTGGTCAGGCTGGTCTTGAACTCCTGGCTTCGAGTGATATGCCCGTCTTGGCCTGGATTACAGACTTGAGCCATTGCATCTGGCCGTAATTTTTTTTTTAAATGACAGTCTCGTTTTTTGTCTCTCAGGCTGGAGTGCAGTGGCATGATCATACCTCACTGCAACCTCCAACTCCTGGGCTCAAGTGATCCTCCCACCCCAACCTCTCGAGTAGCTGGGACTACAGGTGCATGCCACCGTGCCCAGCTAATTTTTTTTTTTTTTTTTTTGAGACGGGGTCTTGCTCTGTCGCCCAGGCTGGAGTGCAGTGGCCGAATCTCAGCTCACTGCAAGCTCCGCCTCCCGGGTTTACGCCATTCTTCTGCCTCAGCCTCCCGAGTAGCTGGGACTACAGGCGCCCGCCACCTCGCCCGGCTAGTTTTTTGTATTTTTTAGTAGAGACGGGGTTTCACCGTGTTAGCTAGGATGGTCTTGATCTCCTGACCTTGTGATCCGCCCGTCTCGGCCTCCCACAGTGCTGGGATTACAGGCTTGAGCCACCGCACCCGGCCTTAATTTTTTTTTTTAAATCTTGTGTAGAGATGGGGGTTTCACCATCTTCCCTAAGCTGGTCTTGAACTCTTGGCCTCCAAACAGTTCTCCTGCCTTGCCTCCCAAGTCTTTGGGATTGTAGGCATGGCCACTGTGCCTGGCCTTGTCCCTTAAAGCGAGTTACCCATTTGTAAACAGCTGATTTCTTTGGAGCATTGTCCCCATATACTTTTCTTTCATAAAGCATTGGTTATTTCATCCTTCTTCCACCCAAGCTTCACCTTGTATTTGGTGTTCATTGTTGCTTCAATTTTAGCAGAATTCATGTTGCTCTGATGGGGCTCTGTTCAAATTGATGTCTTATCCTTCTTAGTGACTCACGCTAGATCTTGTTCAGACATGTTATAACAAGTTAGTATGAGTTTATTTCAGTGCAAAAAATTTTTGAAATGCATGGATAGTTTTTTCATAATGCACATTTTTCATGTACTTTTTCAATTCCTCTCTTTTTTTTTTTTTTTTTTTGAGACGGAGTCTCGCTTTGTCGCCCAGGCTGGAGTGCAGTGGCCAGATCTCTGCTCACTACAAGCTCTGCCTCCTGGGTTCACGCCATTCTCCTGCCTCAGCCTCCCGAGTAGCTGGGACTACAGGCGCCCGCCACCTCGCCCGGCTAGTTTTTTGTATTTTTTTTAGTAGAGACGGGGTTTCACTGGGTTAGCCAGGATGGTCTCGATCTCCTGACCTCGTGATCCGCCCGTCTCGGCCTCCCAAAGTGCTGGGATTACAGGCGTGAGCCACCGCGCCCGGCCTTCAATTCCTCTCATATATGCATGTGGTTTTAAAATCAAATGGAACAGAAAAGTGTTTGTGGCTGGGTATGGTGGCTCACATGTGTTCATGTCACTTGGGGAGGCTAAGGCAGGAGGATCTCTTGAGGCCAAGAAGGAGTTTGATACCAGGCTGGGCAGCATAGCAAGATCCTGTCTCTATTTCATTTATAAAGAAGAAAGAGGTGTTTAATGTAATTACTGACCTTCTGCCCTACTTTGTCCACTTCTATTCCCCAGAAATAACTGCATTTTAGAAAAATCACTGTCATTGACATTTCACTTACATATAATAAATAATAAATTGCACCTTTTTTTTTTTTTTAGACAGAGTCTCCTGTTGCCCAGGCTGGAGTGTAGTGGTGCAATGTCAGCTCACTGCAACTTCTGCCTCCCAGGTTCAAGTAATTCTCATGCCTCAGCCTCCTTAATAGCTGGGGTTACAAGTGCACACCACCTCGCCCGTCTAGTTTTTGTACTTTTAGTAGAGACAGGGTTTTGCCATGTTGGCCAGGCTGGGCACATGATCTGCCCGCCTTGGCCTCCCGAAGTGCTGGGATTTACAGGCATGAGCCACCACGCCCAGCCAAATCGCACCTATTTTAAGTGTACAGCTTGATGAACTTTGACAAATGTACGCACCCCTGTAACCGCATTGCCCCAGTGGAGATACAGAATAGTTCCATCAGTGCACCCCTCCTCCTGCTCCTTCCCTCTGTAGGTTAGTTCCCTCCTTGTCTCTGTAGGTTAGTTTTGACTTTACTAAGACTTCATATAAATGGAATCAAATGATATCTACTCTTTTGTGTCTGGCTTCTTTCAGCAATTTTTTTGTGTTTTTCCAGAGGTAAGGTCTTTGTCATCCAGGCTGGAGTACAGTGACACAGTCATGGCTCACTCCAGCCTTGACTTCCTGAACTCAAGAGATCCTCGCACCTCAGCCTCCTGAGTAGCTGGGACTACAGGTGCATGCCACCACTCTTGGCTAATTAAAAAAAAAAAAAATTTTTTTTTTTTTTGAGACTCAGTCTCGCTCTGTTGCCAGTCTGGAGTGCAGTGGCATGACTTCAGCTCACTGCAACCTCTGCCTCCTGGGTCAGCCTCCCGAGCAGCTATGCCTGGCGAATTTTTGTATTTTTAGTAGAGATGGGGTTTCACCATATTGTTCAGGATGGTCTCGATCTCTTGACCTCGTGATCCACCCACCTCGGCCTCCCAGAGTGCTGGGATTACAGGCGTGAGCCACTGCACCCGTCCTAAAAGTGTTTTTTGTAGAGATGAGGTTTTGGTGTGTTGTCCAGGATGATCTTGAACTCCTGGGGTCAAGTGATCCTCCCACCTTGGCCTCCCGAAGTGTTGGGATTACAGGCATAAGCCACCACTCTGGACCAAAATGGTTTTTGAGATTTATCCATGTTAATTCAGTAGTTTGTACTTTTGTATTGCTCAGTAGTATTCCATTGTGTGACTATAACAAAATTTGTTTATTATTGCACGTTTGGGTTATTTTCATCTTTTGACTTAAATGAAGATGTTATGACCATTTAAGTACAAATCTTTTTGTGGAAATAGGTTTTCATTTCTCTGGGATAAATATCTAGGCACGTCATTGCTGGGTCATAGGTAACTGTTTAAAAGAAATTGCCAGACTTTTCCAGTGTGATTATGAGAATTCTAGTTGCTCCATGTCCTTGCCAGTCACCAGTCTTTGATCTTGGGTATTCTAGTGAAAGTAAAAAGGTATCTCACCGTGGTTTTAATTTGTATTTCTCTGGCGACTGAGCATCTTTTCATGGGCTTACTGGCCATTTGTATATGTTCACAAAAGAAGTGTCTGTTCACGTCTTTTGTTCACCTAAAAATTGGGTTTTGTGCTTATTAAAGAGTTGTAAAAATTCTTTATTCTTGATAGGTCTTTTGTTGAATATAAATATTACATATATTTTCTCCCAATCTGTGACTTGCTTTTTCTTTTTTGAAATTTTGTTTTTTTGAAGTGCGCTTTTAAATTTTGATGAAGTCCACGTTATCAGGTTGTGGTTTTTTGTCTGTTTTTGTTTTGTTTTTTGCAGACTTGTATTTGTGTGTCCTAAGAAATCTTTGCTAGGCCGGTTGTGGTGGCTCATGCCTGTAATCCCAGCACTTTGAGAGGCCGAGGCGGGCAGATCATCTGAGGTCGGGAGTTCGAGACCAGCCTGGCCAACATGGAGAACTCTTGTCTCTACTAAAAATACAAAATTAGCGGGGCGTGGTGGTGGGTGCCTGTAATCCCAGCTACTCGGGAGGCTGAGTCAGGAGAATGGCTTCAACCCAGGAGGTGGAGGTTGCGGTGAGCCAGGATTGCGCCATTGCACTTCAGCCTGGGCAACAAGAGGGAAACTCAGTCTCAAAAAAAAAAAAAAAAGAGAAATCTTTGCCTACCCCAGCCAAGGTCACAAATCTTTTATACTGTGTTTTCTTCCAGAAGTTTTATAGTTTTAGCCTTGCCTTATGGTCTGTGATGCATTTCAAGTTTACTATTTTATCTATGATATATAGATCTTTTTCTTAATATAGATATTCAGTTGTTCCAGCCCTGTTTATTGAAAAGACTATCCTGTTAGATTGGGTGACTTAGTCACTTTAGATAAAATCAATGGACTATATATGTGTATATCTCTATTTCTGGAATGTCTGTTCTGCAATTGATTTCTATGTTGGTACTTATGTCAATACCACATTGTCATAAAAATTGCAGATTTATAGTAAATCTTGAAATTTGGCATTGTAAATTCTCCAGCTTCATTTCTTTCTTTTCTTTTTCTTTTTTTTTTTTTTTTTTTTTTTGAGGCAGTGTCTCACTCTCTCACCCAGGCTGGAGTGCAGTGGCGCAATCTCAGCTCATTGCAACCTCCACCTCTCGGGTTCAAGCAGTTCTCCTACTTCAGCCTCCTGAATAGCTGGGATTACAGTCGCCTGCCACCACACCCAGCTAATTTTGGTATTTTTGTTAGAGATGGGATTTCACTATGCTGACCAGGCTAGTCTCGAACTCCCAACCTCATGTGATCCGCCTACCTTGGCCTCCCAAAATGCTAGGACTACAGGCCTGAGCCACTGTGCCTGGCCTCGAGCTTCATTTCTTATTTTTATTTTTATTTTATTTTTTTGAGGCAGGTTCTCACTCAGTCACCCAGGCTGGAGTGCAGTGACATACATGATCATAGTTTACTGCAGCTTTATCTCCCTGGCTCAAGTGATCCTTCCACCTCACCCTCCAAGTAGCTGGGACCACTACGCCCAGCTAATTGTTTTTTGTTGTTGTTGTTGTTTTTTCTTTGAGACAGGGCTTTACTCTGTCACTCAGGCTAGAGTACAGTGGTGCCATCTCACCTTACTGTAGCCTCTTCTTCCCAGATGCAAGCAATCCTCCTGCCTCAGCCTCTCGAGTAGCTGGGACTGCAGGCGTGTGCCACCACACCTAGCTACTTTTTGTATTTTTTGTAGAGACGGGGTTTCGCCATGTTGGCCAGGCTGGTCTCAAACTCCTGACCTCGTGATCCGCCCGCCTCAGCCTCCCACAGTGCTGGGATTACAGGTGTGAGCCACCGTGCCCGGCCCCACCTGGCTAACTTTTTATAGAGATGGGTCTCCTTATGTTGCCCAGGCTGGTCTCGAACTCCTGGGCTCAAGTGATCCTCCTGCTTCCGTCTCCGAAAGTGCTGAGATTATAAGCATGAGCCTTGTTGGTAGTTTTCAGTGTGCAGTTCTTACATATGTGCTGTTAAATATATCCCTAAATAGTTTACTTTTGAGGCCCGGCGTGGTGTCTCATGCCTGTAATCCCGGCATTTTGGGAGGCTGAGGTGGGCAGATCACCAGAGGTCAGGAGTTCGAGACCAGCCTGACCAACATGGTGAACCCCATCTCTACAAAAATACAAAAATTAGCTGAGTGTGGTGGTGCACGCCTGTAACCCCAGCTACTCGGGAGGCTGCAGCAGGAGAACTGCTTGAACCCAGGTGTTAGAGGTTGCAGTGAGCTGAGATTGCGCCACTGGACTCTAGCAAGACAGAGCGAGACTATCTCAAAAAATAAATTTTTTTTTGATGGTGTCTAAGTGGCATTTTTGAAAATTTCATTCTTCAGTTTTTATTGCTAGTATATTGAAATACGCGTGATTTTTCCACACCCGCCTTGTGTCCTGCAAACTTGCTAAATCAACTTACTAGTTTTTATAGATACCTTAGGATTTTCTATGTGAAGGATCATGTTGTCTACAAATAAAGGAGGTTTTATTTGTTCCTTTTTAATATTTTTATTTTTTATTTGGAGAGGGAGCCTCACTCTGTTGCCAAGGCTGGAGTGCAGTGGCGCGATCTCAGCTCCCTCCAACCTCTGCCTCCTGAATTCAAGCGATTCTCCTGTCTCAGCCTCCCCAGCAGCTGGGATTACAGGCATGCGCCATCACACCCAGCTAATTTTTTAAATTTTTGGAAGAATCAGTGTTTCACCATGTTGGCCAGGCTGGTCTCGAGCTCTTGACCTCAAGAGATCTGCCCGCCTTGGCCTCCCAAAGTGGTGGGATTACAAGCATGAGCCACCGCACCCGGCCAGTTCCTTTTTAATCTTTCTGCCCTTTTTTTCCTTGCCTTATTGCGTTAGTTAGAACCTCTAATACCACATTGAATAAAGATGTTAAGAGGTATATCCTTGCCTTATTCCCGATCTTAGTAGCCTGTTATTGTCTTTTACTGTTAAGTGTGATGGTAACCATAGGTTTTTTTTTGTAGAGGTCAGCTATCAGTTTAAGCATTACTTCTATGCCTAGTTTGCCAAGACTTTATAATGAATAAGTGTTGCCTTTTCTGTATCTGTTCAGTTGATAATGATTTTTCTCTATTGTGTGAATGTGACAAATGACATTGATTTTTCAGTTGTTGAATAAACCTTGCCTTCCTTGAATAAATCACACTTGGTCATGACATATTATCCATTTTATATAGTGCTGGATTTGATTTGATATTATTTTGTTGAAGTTTTTTTTTTTTTTTTTAGACAGAGTCTCACTGTGTTGCCTAGGCTGGTCTTGAAGTCTTAGCTCAAAACAGTCCTCCCACCTTGGCCTCCCAAAGTGCTAGGATTATAGGCGTGAACTACTGCATGGGGTGGTCTTTGTTTTTTTTTTTTCCTGTCGTGGTAAACCTAACATCATAAAATGACTTGGAAAGAAAGTCTTGTCTTTTCTATTTTCTGAAATAATTTATGCAAGTTTTTGTTTGTTCTTAAATGTTAGAATTCACCAGTAAAGCCATCTGGACCTAGAGTGTTCTCTTTTGGAATATTTAGAACTATAAATTCAATTTCTTTAATAGATACAGAGCTACATAGATTTTCTTTTGTATCAGTTTTGATAATTTGTATTTTTCGAGAGGTTTATCCAGTTTATCTTGGTTGTTTAATAAAGTTGTTCCTAACATTCCCTTATTATCTCTTTAATATATATAGAATTTATTTATCTAATTCCCTGTTAATGAGTACTAGAGGGAAATGACTGTGCTGTTATGAATAACGAATACATACGTGATACCGGTGTTAGAGATGTACTGTGTTTCCTTGTTGTAAAACACGTGTCTCCCTCTTACCATTTTTTTTTTTTGAGACGGAGTCTCGCTCTGTCACCCAGGCTGGAGTGCTGTGGCCGGATCTCAGCTCACCGCCTCCCGGGTTCACGCCATTCTTCTGCCTCAGCCTCCCGGGTAGCTGGGACTACAGGCGCCGCCACGTTGCCCGGCTAGTTTTTTGTAGTTTTTACTAGAGACGGGGTTTCACTATGTTAGCCAGGATGGTCTCAATCTCCTGACCTCGTGATCCACTCGTCTCGGCCTCCCAAAGTGCTGGGATTACAGGCTTGAGCCACCGCGCCTGGCCCCTCTTACCATTTTATGATTTGTCCAGAGGGATAAACTAGACGTTTCAGCTGACAGGCTCTGAGTAGGCTCTTTGAACAATCTTATGTGTATATTCCAAATACGAACCATAAAAACATGTCATTTTTTGCTTGCTTTGAGTGCATATCTCACACAAACCTGTGTTTACTCCCTCAGGCCATCATGCAGCAGGGGGAGACGTCCATGAAGCCCATCCTCCAAGTCATCGTAAGGACCTGTGTGTGTTCCTTGTCAACTTCATTACAGTCAGCTAATCATAAATTACGGTCCGATGAAGGACAGACAGATTTGTCCACTATCGGAAATTCCCCACCTTGTCACAAAAAAATAGGCCAGTCTACATTGTACCCCTGAAAGGAGCCAGGCTTTTTGAAAATATTACTACGTGAGCTGCTAAGTTCTACTGTCTTTGGAGGTTCAGATTGAAGGCTTTGTCTGTCTTCCTCCTCACCGTTGCTAGATGACTGTGGTGCCCCTTGCCTTTCTGCCCTTGGGTTTGTCTCATTCTCATCAGCCTTTTACATGACTTCCAGAAATACATCTAATATGAACTTGTCACCTTAACGTTCTTCAGTTAACACATCATTTATTTAAGGGGTTCTCGAACTTCAGTGGGAGTTTCGAAAAATAGAAGCAGAATGCGGGCTTACGCCTGCAAGTTTTCAGTCCGCCGGTCTGGTGGGTCTCTGCTGCGCCGCACTGGCTGTGGGTCAGTGTGGCCTCTGTGTGCAGATTTCACTTCCTTTGGAAACCTGCCTCTGCTGTCTCTCATGTGGGGATAAAGGTCTCGGCTCTGCGACCTGATCATGGGCACGTGTCACTTAGGTCTCTGTGCCTCCATCTCCACCCCAGTTGTTAGCCCCTTCAGGACAAGGATACTTTTTGTTCGTTTTGTATTTTTAGCACATTTGCTACACAGCACCTTGTGTATATTGGGTGCCTCATTATTTATGTATTTATTTATTTATTTATATTGGTAATTGATTTTCAGCCAGATTTGAGTCAGGAGTGAGAACTCAAGAGTACAGGCAGCTCGTTTTACTTCCCTCTCTATTGTGTTTAATAATGTCAGTGGAGAGGTTAGTGGGAAAATCATCAAATCCAATTTTCTTTTACTTGGATTTAGGTGTCAAGAGAATGGGCAAACAGTTCAGTTTGTGTTGAACTAATGGCAAACTCACTCTCCTGCCAGTTCGGTTTACTTATCCCTGGGGACGGGGCAGACAACCTGGCTAATAAATCAAGTTTTCTATCCTAGAACATCCGTCCCATTACTACGGGGAATAGTCCGCCGCGTTATCGACTGCTTATGAGTGATGGATTGAACACTCTGTCCTGTGAGTATGGCGTATCCATCTAGAAATGTGTGAATATTTAAATAATAGAAGCACACCCAGCCCTTTGGTTGCCATAATTTGGGGGCATTCATGAAGTCCATACTTGCTTGGCTGTGTACTTCATTCAGACGGAATTACAGCTGTCAGCATTCTAACGATAGACTAGAAGTAGTGGAAAGCTGCCACTTGGCTTAATTAATTTTCTCTAACTGGTGTTCTGTGTTTTCTCTGATTAATTTCCCTAAGGATGATGTTGACATCAGTGAGCGTGATGGGTTAGCTGCCCTATACTTTCCTGTTTGGGGGTTTTATTTCTGTGTCGGAAGCTATGAAGGGGAGAAAGGAGAGAATTTTTAAATGATTTTGACCACTTTAACAAATTCACACATTTAAGAGGAGCAGCAAATGTTTAACAGCAAAATATACAGTTTTTCACTGTGTAGAGTCTGACTAGTTTTCATTTCAGGGACATATTTAAGGCATTTTTCTTTGCTAGCACAGGTATGATTCTATGATTCTGCTAGCACAGATTCTTAAGACTGCAGGATTTTGGAGGCTAAAGAAATCTCTGTGCTTTTCAGCTTTCATGTTGGCAACACAGTTGAACCCCCTTGTGGAGCAAGAACGACTGTCCAGCAACTGTGTTTGCCAGATTCACCGATTTATCGTGAACACTCTGAAAGACGGAAGGTATGTGGTGTGGTTTTCTCCTGTCTTACTGTATTGTAGAATGGGAACGAATTTAAGAACAAAAAAGGCAATAGTGAGTTTTCAGCTAAGAATTTAACAGCTATTCAGTTAAGAACTCAGGTAGCTAACACATGGCACCCAAGGAAGAGAAACATGGAAACAAGTCGGAAATTTCAGAGCAGAAGATTAAAGTAGAATGCAGAAATCTTGTTATTTCTAATTTCTTCAGAAGCAGCGCTTTTAGGATTTCCCCCAAAAGTATCTTATCTTTTTTGTTTGTTTTTGGTAGAAACTGGGTTTTGCCATGTTGCCCAGGCTGGTCTCGAACTCCTGAACTTAGGCAATCTGCCCACCTCAGCCTCCCAAAGTGCTGGGATTACGGGTACGAGCCACCTCACCCGGCCTCAAAAGTATCTTTTAATGAAAAGAGGTCCCTTATTTTACAGCAGAAAACAATAATTACTTTGTAATGCTGCTTTTGTGTGTATATGCGTGCAATCTTGAATCTTTTATATTAAATACTGTATTTAGCCAATACAGAATATGTTGAACCATGTGTGGTGGCTCATGCCTGTAATCCCAGCACTTTGGGGGGCTAAGGTGAGAGTGTTGCTTGAGGTCAGGAGTTTGAGACCAGCCTGGGTGACATAGCCAGACCCTGTCTCTACAAAAAGAAAAAAAAAAAAAAAGTTACATAAATTAGCGAGGTGTGGTGGCACATGCTACAGTGCTAGCTACATGGGAGGCTGAAGTGGGAGGATTCCCTAACCCCGGGAGTTTGAGACGGCAGTGAGCTGGGATTGCATCACTGTACTCCAGCCTGGGCAACACAGCAAGAGACTATCTCTAAAAAAAAAAATTTTTAAAAAGAATGTGTTGTACACCGACAAGTTGCTGCATGCTGGAGATACAATGATGAATAGAACTGTTATTCTCATTGCTAAAAAATGACTTACTTTAGGCAAGGTGCAGTGGCTCACACCTGTCGTCCCAACACTTTGGGAGACCAGGTAGGGAGGATCACTTGAGCCCAGGAGTTTGTGACCAGCCCGGACAATATGGTGAGACCTTGTCTCTGAAAAAAAATAAAAGTGAGCTGGGCGTAGTGGCAGGTGCCTGTGGTCCCAGCTACTCGGAAGGCTGAGGAGAGAGAATGGCCTGAACCCTGGGCAGTAGAGTAAGATCCTATCTCAAAAATGTCCAAAATAACCACCACCACCACCACCAAAATAAAAAACGATCAACAATACTAAAAGGTTTAAGTAATTAGTTTTTAAAAATTTGGTTACACTGGTTTTGGGACTGCTAATTTTCTCCAGCTGTTCTTTTTTCCTAACTCTTTAGGTTGGTTTGATTTCGCTCAAGAACTTTTTTCTGGACGGGCTCTTTAATGCCATATTCCCCATTATCAGCCTGTTGGCCTTTCTACTGGATGACAACTTGCCTGACTGTCTATTAGGTTCTGTGACTTTACCCTCAGAATTTTGTCTTCTGGCATTGAGTGTTGATCTGGAGAAGTCTTAAGGGCAGCCTGGTTTGATTTCTTCCCTTGTAGAAAACTTTGCTTTTTTTTTTCTTGAGGCCTCACTCTGGTTGCCCAGGCAGGAGTGCAGTGGCACCATCAGGGCTCATTGCAGCCTTGACCTCCCAGGTTCAGGTGATTCTCCCACCTCAGCCTCCCAAGTAGCTGGGACTACAGGCACTCAGCACCGTGGCCAGCTAGTAAGCTTTGCTTTTTCTACCTGTATTCCTGAAGATTTTTTTTCTTTATATCTCAACTTCAGTACTTAACCAGGCTATGCCTCAATGTCAGTTGCACAGATTCTTTTTTTTTCTGGTATGTGATATGCTCGTTCAGTCCGCAGATTCAGTTCTTTTCAAGGAAGTTTTTCTGTGTGTTATTCCTTAATGTTGTTTTCTATTTCATTTACTGAGCTCTAGTTTTTACATATGTTGTAGATAACTTTGACCTCCATATAGGTCTTTAGTTTAACCTTTTTTCTAATGGATGCATTGGCTTGCCTCAAGGTTTTCCAACATAATAGTACAGTTTTTAGCCTTCTCTTTTCTGCTCCTCCATCTTTATAAATTATGAGATGTATGATAGTATTGATTTTGTTCTGTTTTTTCTTAGCTGTTCAAGCTCCCTTTTCTTCTTCATCTCCTGTTTTAGCTCATCGTTTGGCTCTTCATTGGTCGAATGTGTACAGTCGTACTTATTTTGCAGATCGCTTTGGAGGAGTGCTTGCTCCTTTTCTTGGCTCGCACTTTCTTCTAGAGTGGGTTCTTTAATCGTCTCTGCCTCCCCGTTCCTTTCACTCGGACGCATTGTTGTGTGTTGTGTGGTTGCTTTGTCATCCCTTTTTATTTTGTTCATGCTTCATGTGGACAGTCCCGTCCCGACTTGGCATTTGCTCTGACATAGTCTAGGCGAGGTACACGTTGCCAGCCTTCACACGTGGGACCTTTTGTCTTCCAGTCCAGGCCACTTTGGGTGCTTACGTGGCGCTTTCCAGCCACTCTTCTGTCCTCCAGGGCGTGGTCGTGGGAGAGGGTGGAAGCGTTGCTGGGATGGGGTGCAGTCCTTGCTGGGAAACTCCTCACAGCTCACTCTCTCCGGTCACGGAGACAGCTCTGCTTCCCTGGGCTTTGCCTGACTGCACTGCCTCCGCTTGGAGGCTTGCCTCGTGTTCTTCCGTACCTCTGCCGAGAGGCTGTGTATGACTGGGTGTATTTACTCCATGCTTTTTTGGTGATCATCTAGGTTTATTTTTTTTTTCTTTTTTTTATTTTATTTTATTTTATTTTTTATTATACTTTAAGTTCTAGGGTACATGTGCATAACGTGCAGGTTACATATGTATACATGTGCCATGTTGGTGTGCTGCACCCATCCATCTAGGTTTATTCTAAACAGGACTTTAGCAGTCGTCCTTGTACTTTACCTTTACGTGTTTATGCTTTTATTTCTGAGTAACAGATTATTAGAATTCGTATTGTGGGGTCAAAGGACACCTATGGAAAATGTACCCATTATACTCATAAGCGCTAACATGTGAGCATCTATTGACCGAGTGCGGTGGCTCACGCCTGTAATCCCAGCACTGTGGGAGGCTGAGGCGGGCAGATTGCAAGGTCATGAGATCAAGACCATCCTGGCCAACATAGTGAAACCCTATCTCTACTAAAAATACACAAATTAACTGGGCGTGTGGCGGGTGCCTGTAGTCCCAGCTACTCGGGAGACTGAGGCAGGAGAATCGCTTGAACCCGGGAGGCGGAGATTGCAGTGAGCCGAGATTGCCCCGTTGCACTCCAGCCTGGGTGACAGAGAAGACCCCATCTCAAAAAAAAATGCGTACCTATTTCTAAATAGACAAATTCATAAAAACAAATTCAATGATTGGTTCTCAGGGGTGGTAGAGTGTGGAGTGACTGTCATTGTACACATGGTTTCTTTTGGGGATGACGACAACGTTCTCAAGTTAGGTAGTGGTGATGCTTGCATAACTGCGGAATGCAAAACTCCTGGGATTATCCTCTCTGAAAGGGTGAATTCATTATGGTATGCGAGTGATATCTCAATAAACATGTTATTTAAAAAGAAGTGTTTGGCATTAAGTTTGTCAACATACTGTGTATTAGTAATATTTTAAAAAATAATTATCAACCAGGCACGGTGGCTCACGCCTGTAATCCCAGCACTTTGGGAGGCTGAGGCAGGCGGATCACCTGAGGTCAGGAGTTTGAGACCAGCCTGGTCAACATGGTGAAACCCTGTCTCTACTAAAAATACAAAAATTAGCCGGGTGTGGTGGCAGGTGCCTGTAATCTCAGCTACCCGGGAGGCTGAGGCAGGAGAATCACTTGAACCTGAGAGGTGGAGGTTGCAGTGAGTTGAGATCGCCCCACTGCACTCCAGCCTGCGTGACAGAGCAAGATTGTGTCTCAAAAAAAAAAAAAAAAAAAAAAAGATTGCCTAATACTCAACTCTTGTTTCTTTCTTGCGATAAATCCTGCCTTAAGAAAATAATCCTAGGTTGGGCTGGTGGCTCACGCCTGTAATCCCAGCACTTGAGGAGGCTGAGGCAGGTGGATGACCTGAGGTGGGGAGTTCGAGACCAGCCTGGCCAACATGGTGGAACCCCCGTCTCTACTAAAAATACAAAAATTAGCCAGGTGTGGTGGCAGATGCCTATAATCCTAGCTACTCAGGAGGCTGAGGTAGGAAAATCGCTTGAACCTGGGAGGCGGAGGTTGCAGTGAGCTGAGATTGTGCCATTGCACTGCAGCCTGGGCGACAGAGTGAGACTCTCTCTCAAAGAATAATAATAATAATCCTCTTAGCTTGCTAATTTTCTTTCTGTTTTTATTTTTTAAAATCTTTTTTCTGGAAAATTTTAAACATCTACAAAAATAGACAGAATACACAGTAGTTTCATGAGTGCCCATATAGCCTTTCATTCAGCTCCAAATTGTCACCTGTTGTCCACTTTTGCTTTATCTCCATCCTTGCAACGTCCAACTCTCCTCTGTAATTTCGAAGTAAATCTCAGACATCATATTATTTCATCCATAAATATTTTAGTATATATTTTTGAAAGATAAGACCTCTTAAAAAGACAGTATCCCATTTCACACCTAAAATAACAAATACCCTGTCAGTGTTGCATTTCCCACTTGTGCGTGTGTGCGTGCGTGTACGTGTGTGCGCGTGCGCGTGGGCCTGCACAATCTATATGAATCAGAATCCAAAACAAGGTTCCCGTGACAGTAGATTGACGGTCTGTTAAGTCTCTCTGACTTAATCTGTAGGCTCTGCCTCTACCTTTTTTCTCCTTTACTGTTTATTTGCTGAAGAAACCAGGTCATTCATCCTTCACCTCATGCAGTTTCCCCCAGTCTGGATTTGGCTGATTGCATCCCTGTAAAGTCGCTTCATGTGTCCTTGTCATCTGTATTCTCTGTAAGTTGATATTGGTGTCTTCTTTTAATATGCTGCTAGGTTCATCTTGCTGATATTTTATTTAGGATTTGTGGGATATCGCAGGATGAAATTAGTTTTGGTTTTGTGTGTGTGTTTCATCTTAGGTTTTAGTATTAGAGTCATACTGAATGATTCATAAGCCTTCTATTTTTATATGTTCTGAAGTGATTTGTATAATTTTGGAAAGTAGTTAAATATCTGCCACTAAGTATCTATCAGCTAGTTATTACAGGGAATCTAGATACCATTTTCAGGAACAGATAATTTCAAGCTTATCTTATTGAAACTCTGATGTGAAACCTGATAAGGGTAGCACACACCGATTGATTGTATGTAAAAATCCAGAACCAGCAGTCAGATCATTTGAAGTGTAAAATGTGATGAAACCGGGTAGATTATTGCTTGAGTATTGCTCTAGGCCAGTTTCTTCATCTCCACGGCCACTAACCTCTTTCAGGCCTCTGTCATTTCGTCTCTTCTCTTGGTCTCCCTGCCTCCAGATGGGTTCCCGTTAAATTCCTTCTTCGTGTTTCAGTTCTTTTTTTTTTTTGAGACGGAGTCTCGCTCTGTGGCTCAGGCTGGAGTGCAGTGGCTGGATCTCAGCTCACTGCAAGCTCTGCCTCCCGGGTTTACGCCATTCTCCTGCCTCAGCCTCCCGAGTAGCTGGGACTACAGGCATCCGCCCAGCTAGATTTGTGTATTTTTTTGTAGAGATGAGATTTCACCGTGTTAGCCAGGATGGTCTTGATCTCCTGACCTCGTGATCCGCCCGTCTCGGCCTCCCAAAGTGCTGGGATTACAGGCGTGAGTCACCGCACCCGGCCAGTGTTTCAGTTCTTTTTAAGATGCAGACATTGTGATGTGCTCATCAAGTATGTATTGAGCAACAACTGTGGGCCATTTGCTTCATTAAGCACTGGAGGGATACCTGTCTTTATTGACAGGACAGTCTAGTAGGAGAGAGAGAGAATAATAACATAATAACTAATGAACATATAATTAAGATGGAGCAGAGTGTTCTGAAGGAAAGGAATCGTGTCTGTAGGAAAGACTAGAACAAAGCAACCTGATCTCAACTAGAGATTAAGGAAGCATCTCTTGAAGTGATGTTTGAGATGAGAGCTAAAAACGAGTATTAGATGAGGCAAAATGACAAAGAACACACCACCACAATCTCAGCAGCATGGACAAAGGCCTTCTGGCAAGAGGGACTGTCGCATATGGCAGCACTGAAAGGAAACAGGAAGGGCAGAGGGCAAAAGGCAGAGGGCAAGGCAGCCCCATGGATGCACTGGAGGGAGTTTAGCAAGGCCAGGCTAGGCAAGCCATGGCACAAGTTTTTCTTTTTGGCCTAAGGTCATTGGGACGTTATCACAAGATTTCAATCAGAGTTAAAAATCAAAGAACTGTTAAGTTGTTAAAAATGGGTCATAATTACATTTTAAAAAATATTTGTTGTCGGCCGGGCGCGGTGGCTCAAGCCTGTAATCCCAGCACTTTGGGAGGCCGAGACGGGTGGATCACGAGGTCAGGAGATCGAGACCATCCTGGCTAACACGGTGAAACCCCGTCTCTACTAAAAAATACAAAAACTAGCCGGGCGTGGTGGCCGGCACTTGTAGTCCCAGCTACTCGGGAGGCTGAGGCGGGAGAATGGCGTGAACCCGGGAGGCAGAGCTTGCGGTGAGCTGAGAGCCGGCCACTGTACTCCAGCCTGGGTGATAGAGAGACTCCGTCTCAAAAAAAAAACAAAAAAAACTTGTTGTCATAATTGGGTTTCACTGAGAAAAAGTCATTGTTTAGATATGTGTTTCTGAAAACAGGTCATCTCTTTTTATGCCATATATTCTCGTGTTTAGTCATCTAAATTCTTACCATGTCAGTTGCTCCTTGAAGATACAGTACGTAGCAAGAACACTGCATTTTAATTAAGGAACTAGACGGGAAATGAAAACCCTGCAGTCTAGAAAAGGCTTGATCATGACGCAGTGAAAGATGAAGAGAAATATTTTTGTAAATGGATGACAAAGGGAAAACAGTTTTATCAAAGTGATCATCAGGGAAAGCATTTTGAGTAGCTTATCATTTGAACGGAATTTATTTTTCTAACCTGTTTCTGTTTGTCTGCTTTTGCAGGAGAGTAGTTATTTTGATGGAATTAGAAGTTTTGAAGTCCGCTGAAGCAGTTGGAGTAAAGATTGGCAATCCAGTGCCCTATAATGAAGGTAAAATGCTTTGGCATAGGTTGTAGCACTCAATTGAATACCTCTTTATATAGTTGGAATTCTACCTGTTGGATTCAGTTTGACTTGTTAGTGTTAATAAAATGATAGTGATTCTGGGGTCTAGGAACCAGGTTGTTCTGTCAGGCTTTTTCAGTTCTAAAGAAACGATGTGTGAAGAAAGGGCACAATTAGAAAGCACTGGACAAATGGGCTGGGTGTACGGTGGCTCACACCTGTAATCCCAGCACTTTGGGAGGCCAAAGCAGGTGGGTCACTTGAGGTCAGGAGTTCGAGACCAGTCTGGACAGCATGGCAAAACCCCATCTCTACTAAAAATACAAAAAGTAGCCAGGCATAGTGGCCCGCGCCTGTAATCCCAGCTACTCTGGAGGCTGAGACAGGGGAATTGCTTGAACCCAGGAGGCGGAGGTTTCAGTGAGCCGAGATCGTGCCATTGCACTCTAGCCTGGGCGACAGAGCGAGACTGTGTCTCAAAAAAAATGAGAAAGTAGGCCGGGCGCGGTGGCTCAAGCCTGTAATTCCAGCACTTTGGGAGGCTGAGACGGGCGGATCACGAGGTCAGGAGATCGAGACCATCCTGGCTAACACGGTGAAACCCTGTCTCTACTAAAACCTACAAAAAACTAGCCGGGCGAGGTGGCAGCCGCCTGTAGTCCCAGCTACTCGGGAGGCTGAGGCAGGAGAATGGCGTGAGCCCAGGAGGCGGAGCTTGCAGTGAGCTGAGATCCGGCCACTGTACTCCAGCCTGGGCGACAGAGCGAGACTCCGTCTCAAAAAAAAAAATAAGAAAGCAGTGGACACAGATTCAGTTATACTAGACTAAAAATATCTAGGATATTATAGGGTATCTATAATATTAATGAGAAACATGTTTTCCTAAGATTTATCTTATGCACACTTTTGTTTTTTGTTTTTTTCTTTTCATACGGAGTCTCGCTTTGTTGCCCAAGCTGGAGTGTAGTGGCACGATCTCAGCTCACTGCAAGCTCTGCCTCCTGGGTTCACACCATTCTCCTGCCTCAGCCTCCCGAGTAGCTGGGACTACAGGTGCCCTCTACCACACCCGGCTAATTTTTTGCATTTTTAGTAGAGATGGGATTTCACCATGTTAGCCAGGATGGTCTCGATCTCCTGACCTTGTGATCCGCCTGCCTCAGTCTCCCAAAGTGCTGGGATTACAGGCGTGAGCCACTGCACCCGGCACACTTTTGTTTTTAAAAAATGTGAAGCATGCAGTCTATATTCCTGTGATAGCACTCACCGCACTGGTAGCTTTTATAATTATCTCTGTTTACTGCTAAGCCGTGAGTAAACTGCGTGAAGGCAGAGATCATGTTTGTTCTAGTGCCTAACTTGAGGCTGGCCTTTAGTAAGTATTGGTTGAAACAAGTTGAATATATAACATTATTTTACTGTGATTATCTCTTGATGATGAAATTACTAATGATTTAATTTTCTCATGAAAATGTATAGAAGAGCACAATGAAATCAGAAAAAAAAGTCCATTTTTTCTTTGTGTCCTAAAAGAAGCTGGAAAAAAAAAACATTACTTTAGACAAAAGAGACGATTCTAGGGAAAGGCAAAAAAAATCTTCAAATCACTGGCCCTATTAAAGGAAAAGATTGTTTGTCCTTACACCAAGTCAAAAAATAAAGTAAAAGCCTCACTTTATACCAAAATAAATTTGAGATGTATCTTTTCAAGTTAGAAAATGAAACCATCAAAAATCAAAAAGAAGAGGCTGCACAAAGAATAATTCACAGTGAATGTTTAAATTGAAATTTTAAAATGACGTATTAAAAATAGGAAAGCAGGCATGGTGCCTCACACCCGTCATCCCTGCACTTTAGGAGGCCGAGATGGAAGAATTGCTTTGAGTCCAGGAGGATGAGACCAGTCTGGGCAACACAGGAAGACCCCATACCTACAGTAATTTTTTAAAAACTTAGCCAGGTGTGGTGGCTCACACCTGTAGTCTCAGCTACTTGGGAGAATGAGATGGGGGGATTACTTGAGCCTGGGAGGTTGAGGCTGCAGTGAGCTGTGGTCGCACCGCTGCACTCCAGCCTGGGGACACAGCAAGTGTCTGCTATACCCCACTGCAAAAAATTAAAAGTATGTCAACTTAAACTAGGATAAAATATTTGCAACTGATAGGATTGACAAAGGGTTACTATCTTTACTATTTATTGAATTTTTTGCATATTAAGGAATAAAGTACTTCATTAGCAGCAGGCATTGGAGAAAAATAGATTGTTCACTATGGAAGGAAAACAGATGGCTGATACATTAGAAAACATCTTCAGCCTTGCTTGTTATCTTTGTCTTGTTCCTGATCTCAGGGAGAAAGCATTCAGACTTTCGCCATGAAATATCATGTTAGCTGTAGGGTTTTCTTAGAGTCTTTTTATCAGAAATAAAGAAGTTTATTTCTGTTCCTAGTTGCTGAGGGATTTCATCAGAAATGGATGGTGAGTTTTGTCAAATGCTTTTTCTGTGCTTGCTGATGATCTGATGATCGTGGTTTTCTTTGTTCATTGGTTAATATGGTGAGTTACATTGATTGACTTTTTTTTTTTTTTTTTCCTTTTTGAGACAGTCTCATTCAGTCACACAGGCTGGAGTGCAATGGTGCCTTCTCGGCTCACTGCAACCTCCACCTCCCAGGTTCAAGCAATTCTCATGCCTCAGCCTCAGAGTAGCTGGGATTACAGGTGTATGCCATCACGCCGGGCTATTTTTTTTTTTTTTTTTTTTTTTGTATTTTTAGTAGAGACGGGATTTTGCCATGGCTGGTCTCAAACTCCTGACCTCTAGTGGTCCACCCGCCTCAGCCTCCCAAAGTTCTGGGATTACATTGCGCTTGGCCACGTTGATTGGTTTTTGAGCGCTAAACGAATCTGGGATCTCTGGGATAAGTCTATGTCATGATGTATTATTCTTTTTTTTTTTTTTTTTTGAGACAGAGTCTCGCTCTTTCGCCCAGGCTGGAGTGCAGTGGCCGAATCTCAGCTCACTGCAAGCTCTGCCT
Organism: Piliocolobus tephrosceles; assembly: GCF_002776525.5. Taxonomy (NCBI): domain Eukaryota; kingdom Metazoa; phylum Chordata; class Mammalia; order Primates; family Cercopithecidae; genus Piliocolobus; species Piliocolobus tephrosceles. The sequence goes on from NC_045449.1 coordinate 1,668,802, forward strand.
CCCGGGTTCACGCCATTCTCCTGCCTCTGCCTCCCTAGTAGCTGGGACTACAGGCGCCCGCCACCTCGCCTGGCTAGTTTTTTAGTATTTTTTTAGTAGAAACAGGGTTTCACTGTGTTAGCCAGGATGGTCTCGATCTCCTGACCTCGTGATCCGCCCGTCTTGGCCTCCCAAAGTGCTGGGATAACAGGCTTGAGCCACCGCGCCCGGCCCGATGTATTATTCTTTTTACATGTTGTTGGATTTGATTTTCTAAATCCATTTGATTTGATTTACTTTGTTTAGAATTTTTGTATCGGTATTCATGAGAGATATTTTTCTTCCGTTTTCTTTTCTTGTTACATCTCTGATTTTGATACCTGAGTAACCCTGACCATATGGAATAAGCTGGGAAGTGTTCTGTCTTAAATTTTCTGCAGCAGTTTGTGTAGAATTGTTATTACTTCTTCCTTAGATGTTCAGTTGAATTCACCAGTGAAGCCATCTGGGCCTGATGTTATTTTTTTTATGGAAAAGTCTTAAACTATAAGTTCAGTTTCTTTAATAGAGAGATACAGGGTTATTCAGGCAACCTTCTTGAGTAGACTTTGGTAGATTATGTGCTTCAAGGAATTTAATTTCATTTAAGTTCTTGAATTTATTAGTCTGTAGAAATACAAATATTCTAAACACCCCAATTGTTAGAAATTATCAAACGGATTAAAAAAATATATTTCCAGCCAGGTGCGGTGGCTCACACTTGTAATCCCAACACCTTGGGAGAACGAGGCAAGCCGATCGCTTGCGCTCAGAAGTTCAAGACCAGCCTGCGCAGCATGATGAAACCCAGTCTCTACTAAAAATACAAAAGATTAGCTGGATGTGGTGGCGCTCGTGCACCTGTGGTCCCAGCTACTTGAGCCCAGGAGATGGAGGTTGCAGTAAGCCGAGATGGCGCCACTGCACTCCAGCCTGGGCTACAGAACGAGACCCCATTAAAAAAAAAAAAAAAAACTGCCAGGCACCGTGGCTCACGCCTGTAATCCTAACACTTCGGGACGCTGAGGCGGGCAGATCACGAGGTCAGGAGTCGGAGACCTGCCTGGCCCATATGGTGAGACCCCGTCTCTACTAAAAACATAAAAAAATTATCTAGGCATGGTGGCACACACCTGTAGTCCCAGCTATTCGGGAGGCTGAGGCAGGAGAATCACTTGAACCCGGGAGGCGAAGGTTGCAGTGAGCCGAGATCATGCCACTGCACTCCAACTGGGCCGACAGAATGAGACTGTGTCTTCAAAAAAAAAGTGTGTGTGTGTGTGTGTATATATATATATGTTTCCTTGTTATCCTTTGAGTGTCTGTAGAATTTGAGAGTTTTATCAATTTTGTTGATCTCAAAGGAGCAACTTTTGGTTTTATTGATTTTTCTCTTATGTTTTGTATTCTATTGATTTATGCTTCTGATCTTTAATATTTTCTTCTACTTACTTTGGATTTTGTATGTTCTTTTTCTCGTTTCTTTTTTTTTTTTTTTGAGATGGAGTCTTGCTCTGTCGCCCAGGCTGTAGTGCAGTGGCCGGATCTCAGCTCACTGCAACCTCCGCCTCCTGGGTTCACACCATTCTCCCGCCTCAGCCTCCTGAGTAGCTGGGACCATAGGTGCCCGCCACCTCGCCTGGCTAATTTTTTGTATTTTTTTTTAGTAGAGACGGGGTTTCACCGTGTTAGCCAGGATGGTCTCGATCTCCTGACCTTGTGATCCACCCATCTCGGCCTCCCAAAGTGCTGGGATTACAGGCTTGAGCCACCGCGCCCGGCCCTTTTTCTTGTTTCTTAAGGTGGAAGCTGACTTCATTGATTTGAGATCTTTTTTTCTAACATAGGCATGTAGCATTATAAATTTGCCCTTAGCTACTGCTTTAATAGTATCCAGCAAATTTGGGTATGTTATATTCTCATTCATATTCAATTCATAATACTTTTTTATTTCCGTTTCAGTTTCATCTTTGACATTCTGTTATTTAGAAGGGTGTTTAGTTTTTTTTTTTTTTTTTTTTTTTGAGACGGAGTCTCGCTCTGTCGCCTGGGCTGGAGGAGTGCAGTGGCCGGATCTCAGCTCACTGCAAGCTCCGCCTCCCGGGTTTATGCCATTCTCCTGCCTCAGCCTCCGGAGTAGCTGGGACTACAGGCGCCTGCCACCTCGCCTGGCTAGTTTTTTAGTATTTTTTAGTAGAGACGGGGTTTCACCATGTTAGCCAGGATGGTCTCGATCTCCTGACCTCGTGATCCACCCGTCTCGGCCTCCCAAAGTGCTGGAATTATAGGCATGAACCACCAGGCTGGCCAAATGTGGGTATTTTCTAGAGATCTTCTTGTTTTTGATATCTAATTTAATTCCAGTGTGATCAAACAACATACTTTGTATGACCTGAATCCTGTTAAATGTATTGAGTCTTATTTGTTTTTATTTATTTATTTATTTATTTATTTATTTTTTGAGACAGAGTCTTGCTCTGTCGCCCAGGCTGGAGTGCAGTGGCCGGATCTCAGCTCACTGCAAGCTCCGCCTCCCGGGTTTATGCCATTCTCCTGCCTCAGCCTCCCGAGTAGCTGGGACTACAGGCGCCCACCACCTCGCCCGGCTAGATTTTTTGAATTTTTTTTGTAGAGACGGGGTTTCACCGTGTTAGCCAGGATGGTCTCGATCTCCTGACCTCGTGATCCGCCCGTCTCGGCCTCCCAAAGTGCTGGGATTACAGGCTTGAGCCACTGCACCCGGCCTTGTTTATTTATTTTTGAGATGGTGACTCACTCTTTCACCCAGGCTGGAGTGCAGTAGCTTGATCTTGGCTCACTGCAATCTCCACCTCCCAGGTTCAAGCGATTCTCCTGCCTCAGCCTCCCAAGTAGCTAGGACTACAGGTGCCCACCACCATGCCAGCTAATTATTGTATTTTTAGTAAAGACAGGGTTTCGCCATATTGGCCAGACTGGTCTCGAACTTCTGACCTCAGGTGATCCACCCACCATGGTCTCCCGAGGCGCTGGGATTACAGGTGTGACCCACCATGCCCAGCCTTGAGTCTTATTTTATGTCCAGATTATGGTCTCTTGGTAAATTCTGTGTATACTTGAAAAGAAGATGTATTCTGTTGTTGGGCAGTCTTATAAATGTCAATTAAGTTGAGTTGTAAATTGTGTTACTCAGTTTTTCTATATCCTTACTGTTTTTCTGTTTACTTGTTCTGTCAGTTACTGAGAGGGACATTGAAATCTCTAACTGTAATAATTATAAGTTTCTCTCTCTCTCCTTGTAGTTCTGTTAGTTTTTGCTTCATGTATTTCGAAGCTCTATTATTAAATATCTATATAATTTAGAATTCTTGTGTCCACTTGAAGAATTGACTCTTATCATTATGAAATGACTTTATCCCTAGTGAAGTTCTATGCTTTGAAGTCTGCTTTGATATTAGCATAGCCACTTTGGCGTTCTTTTTTTTTTTTTTTTTTCTCGTAGAGACAACACCTTGCTCTGTTGCCCAGGCTGGAGTACAGTGGTACATTCACGGCCCAGTGCAGCCTCAACGCCCTGGACTCAAGCAGTCCTCCCACCTCCGCCTCCTAAGTAGCTGGGACTACAGGCATGTGCCAACAGGCCCAGCTAATTTTATTTAATTTTGATTTTTATTTATTTATTTTTGAGACAAAGCCTCACTCTTTTGCCAGGCTGGAGTGCAGTGGCGCAGTCTCAGCTCACTGCAACCTCTGCCTCCCAGGTTCAAGTGATTCTCCTGCTTCAGCCTCCTGAGTAGCTGGGGCTACAGTCATGCACCGCCATGCTCAGCTAATTTTTGTATTTTTAGTAGAGATGGGGTTTCACCATGTTGGCCAGGATGGTCTCTATCTCTTGACCTCATGATCCACCCACCTCAGTCTCCCAAAGTGCTGGGATTACAGGTGTGAGCCACCGCGCCCGGCCTAATTTTATTTTTTGTGGACATGGAGTCCTGCCATGTTGCAGGACTGGTCTTGAATTCCTGACCTCCAGTAATCCTCCTGCCTCAGCCTCCGTAGTAGCTGGGACTGCAGGCTACATTGGTAGTCTGGGAGGTGGAGTACTGGGCCTGCCTGGACTGGGACTACAGTGCCACCATGCCCAGCTCATTACTTTTATTTTTATTTGTAGGGACGGGGTCTAACTTTGTTGCCCAGGCTGGTCTCAAACTGCTGGCCTCACTCCTCCCGCCACAGCCTCTCCAAAGGCTGAATTACACGCCTAAGCTACCTTGCCTGGCCTTTGTGTATACTTTCTGTTGCTAGCCATTCACATTCACTAATTGTTTCTCAGACAATGCCTCATCTGCTGTTAATCCCATTGAGTGTATTTTTCTTCTCAAATAGTATAATTTTCATCCCTAGAAGCTTGATTTTGGGTCTTTTAAAATCTCTTCTCCATCTCTGCTTAATTTTGGGGACATACAGAGCACAAAGACGATATTTGTCTTAAGGTCCTTGTCTGCGGATTCTGATGTCTGTGTAAGGTCCGAGTTTGTTTCCTTCGGTTGATTCCGGCCTCTCCCATCACGGATCCTATTTTCCGGCTTCTGTTGATGCCTGGCCCTCGGGCTGAGTGCCTCAGATGAATGATGTTGGGATTCGGACCTTGTTGGGTACTGCAAACTTTTATAATCCTGTAATGATTCTTGAGCTTTTTCCAGGGATACAGTTAACTTGAAGACAGTTTGATCTTTTGGTGTGTTGCTTTTAAGATTTATTAGGTGGGATCAGAGAGCTGCATTTCGTCTAGGCATAGTTATTCCCAGTACTGAATCAAGACCTGACAGGCTGTTCTACTTCGTGCCCCATGAATATGAATTTTTCCCGTCTGACTCGTAGAAACAGGTACGATTTCAAGCTTGCTGTAAACACAGGCATGGCTCCCTCTGGCCTTCTCAGGTGGTTCTCACCCTGGCCTCAGATAGTGTCCATACACACACAGGCCAACCAGTGCTCTGCTGACTACCCAGGAAACCTGCCACCCATCTCTGGAGTTCTCTGTGTACAGCCCTCTCTTCTCTGCTCCTCTGTCCGGCCAGCTAGACGGTGATCTCCCCAGACTCTTGGCCCCCATCTCTGCACCTCGGGTTCTGGCAGGCCCCCTAAGCCCTCGAGGCACTGAGCTGGTGCAGACTCACTCACTGTCTTTCCCGTGCACAGCAGTCGCTGCCGTTCATTGCTTAGTGTCTCATGTCTTGAAAACCGTGTGTTTCAGATATTTTCTCCTTTTTTGGTGTGGGGAGGGGGTTATTTTAGGTGTTAGGGTAAACCTGGTCTCTGTTGCTCCATCATGTCCCGTACATAGTTTTAAAAGTTGAGTATTTTTGCAAGGTGTGTCCTTAAAAACAAAACAGCATTCTCCTGGCTCACTTTTCTTTGGCCTCTGACTCCTGTCTGGAGACAGTGTGTTTCAGATCTACAGCTGTTTCATCTCTCTTTGTCTCCATATTTCTAAGTAACACATTTGTGCTGCTCTTTATTAATTCTTTCAGTTGAAACATTTGTTTATTAACTTCACACTGTGGGAGATTAGAATGTGGTGCTGTCTCTCTCCCCCCCCCCCCCCCCCCCTCCCCCCCCTCCCTCTCCCTCTCCCTCCCCGCCCACCTCTTTTTTTCTTTTTTAAGTCTCGCTCTGTCACCCAGGCTGGAGTCCAGTGGCGTGATCTCAGCTCACTGCAACCTCCGCCTCCTAGACTCAAGCAATCCTCCTTGCCTCAGCCTCCTCAGTAGCTGGGATGACAGGTGTGCACCACCGCTCCCTGCTAATTTTTGTTTGTTTGTTTGTAGCGATGGAGTCTCACTGTGTTGCCCAGGCTTGTCTCAAACTCCTGGGCTCAAGCAATCCGCCCACTTCAGCCTCCCAAAGTGTCAGGATTACAGGTGTGAGCCACCGTACCCAGCTTAGCATGTAGTTCTCTTTTTTTTTTTTGAGACAGAGTCTCGCTCTGCCGCCCAGGATGGAGTGCAGTGACCAGATCTCAGCTCACTGCAAGCTCCGCCTCCCGGGTTTACGCCATTCTCCTGCCTCAGCCTCCCAAGTAGCTGGGACTACAGGCGCCCACCACCTCGCCCGGCTAGTTGTTTTGTATTTTTTAGTAGAGACGGGGTTTCACCGTGTTAGCCAGGATGGTCTCGATCTCCTGACCTCGTGATCCGCCCGTCTCGGCCTCCCAAAGTGCTGGGATTACAGGCTTGAGCCACCGCGCCCGGCCTGGGCTTCTTTTTCACACACTTGGAATGTGCGGGTTTTCTCTGTTCCCTCGTTTCACGGAAGATGTCGTTTGTAACGAGGGACGTGCGTACGTCTGTGTGTGCGTATGTGTACGCAGCCGGTATTCATTCCTGTGACTCTGTATTGGTTTTTAGAAGTGGGAAGATGTGGGGCTAGGCCATCACTATGCTCTTTCCAGAAATGGAACCTGCTAGATTTTAATTTTTATTTACACAAATTGTAATTTGATCCTTTAAATTGGAGAGGGGATCGGGTAAGTAAAGTTCTAAATTATTAAATCGACACATCAGCTTTGTTTTGCAGTAGTAATGTTTTGTTAAAATGAGCGAATTGGTTATCACATTCTCAGCTTTTAGGAAGGTGAGCTAAGACAAAGCAACGCTTAGCATTTTTCTGAAACCTTTGGATGCAGTCAGGACAAGAGGGAGGTGACTGTGCCCAGCTTTATCACCCCTGGCCAGGTTTCTAGTGTTTTTTGTTTGTATGTGCTCTATTTAATTGAATGATTGCTTTGGGCATTTTCTGTTTTGGGGGCAAAAGCCCAGTGAAGATGGGCTGGGCTCAGTGGCCAGTGGCTCATACCTTCAGTACCTGCACTTTGGGAGGCTGAGGCAGGAGGATCACTGGAGGCCAGGAGTTCAAGACTGGCCTGGGCAACATAGTGAGACCCTGTCTCCACAAAAAAACAAACAAAAAAATTAGGCAGACATGATAGCACACTCCTCTAGTCCTGGCTCCTCGGGAAGCCGAGGTGCGAGGATTCCTTGAGCCCGGGAGGTCAAGGCTATAGTGCTCTGCATTCGCACCAGTGTATTCCAGCCTGGGTGACAGATGGAGACCCTGTCTCAAAAAATAAAAATTTGAAAAAGAAAAAGAAGATGGAGATGATGAAAGGATTGAAGGATACTTATTGTTTAGTCAGAAATACAGGGCTGTGGGCCGGGTGCAGTGGCTGACACCTGTAATCCCAGCACTGTGGGAGGTCGAGGCGGGAGAATCAACTGAGCCCAGGAGTTCAAGATCAGCCTGGGTAGCTGTAGACACAAAAGTAGTCTCTACAAAAAAATACGGAAAATAAGCCAGGCATGATCTTGTGTAACTGTGGTTCCACCTACTGGGGAGGCTGAGTGGGGGGATTGCTTGAGGCCAGGAGGTCAAGGCCTGTAGTGAGCCATGATCATACCACTGCACTCCAACATGAGCATCAGAGCAATACCCTGTCTCAAGGGGATGGGGTGGGGGGAGGAAAAAAAGAAAAGAAACATAGGGCTATGGGAAAATACTCCTTTATTTCCTTTCTCCAGTGTCTGTCAAAGCTCAGAGGCATGAGAAGATTGCTGTTCAGGATTACTTACTCTCGAATCTCATCGTAACCAGAGCAGTGAGCCAGTGCGGGAATAGCTTTCTTGTAGTGACTTCTACCTCACAGGGCATTTCACAGCAGTGCTTTCTCCTCTGTTGGGAAAGGAAGCACAGTCTGTACTAGCGAGTAGAGAACTAAGGTTCATTTTGTATTCTCCCAGCACCTAATCCAGAACTTGTGCCATGTGAGGTGACCAGTACAATTACCTAAGTGTAGCCTACAAATAGGCAGGAATTCCAAAATGTGCATGGAAATTGCCTTAGTCGGGCACAGTGGCTCACTCCTGTAATCCCAGCACTTTGGGAAGCCGAGGCTGGTAGATCACCTGAGGTCAGGAGTTCGAGACCAGCCTAGACAACATGGTGCAACCCTGTCTCTACTAAAAATACAAAAATTAGCCGGGCGTGGTGGCAGGTGCCTGTAATCCCAGCTGCTCAGGAGGCTGAGGCAGGAGAATCACTTGAACCTGGGAGGCGGAGGTTGCAGTGAGCTGAGATTGCGCCACTGCACTCCAGCCTGGGGAATAAGAGTGAGACTTACCATAATGTTGACCTGTCTTATTGGAATGGTTTGATTTGCAGGTGACACAAAGCAGAAGATGTATCAGAAGTTAAGTCTCTGCATTACTGCTTTGGGGTGTAATTTAATTTTTGGAAGGATTTTTACTTAGCTGTAGACTGAATTTTCTCGGTCTCGTGGCCCGCTGCTGTGCTGCCATGCATTCCCTGGAAGGTAGCTGTTGCTGTGTAGAATGCACTGAATTCTTGCCGTCCATTTGGCTCTGGGCCGTCTCTTGTCTCTTGTGCCGGATTTGCACATCTGGTCCAGAGCAGGAGTTAAGGAGTGGCTCTAGTAAGTGGATTAGTAGCTTTTCCTAATAACCAGATCTCATAACTAGAGTTGCGGCTGCCAGAATTGGTTGTTCACAGTTCACAATTACCAAGATGAGGATGAAGTACGTGGATCTAGTCATAAAAGGCTCAGTTCAGGATGATGTCCTGCTTCCCAGCTGTGCGATTTGAACAAGTTACGTGGTTCCTCTAACCCAGCGTTCTCATCTGTTAGAGGGTATGAGAATAGTGTCTGCATCACAGGGCTGGCAGGCACTGTGGGAATGCGCGGACCTGCATTCTCCTGAATGCAGTACCTGAAGCAGGGTAGGCACTCAGAAAAGGGTAGCTATTATTCATACATATTATAGGGCTTGATTGGAGACTGGTTAAATATGCTGTGCTCCATTGAATCTCAGAATCCAGTGATCACAAGACTGTACTGTTATATTATGTACTACTAAAAGGAGGTGATGTTAAGACATTAATTTACATGAAAAAAAATGTGAATCTTAGAATAGGTAAACTAAGGTAAGTCACATTTTTAAAAGTTGTGGTAAAATATACCTAACATGAAATTTACATTTGACCATTTTTAAGCATACAGTTCAGTGACATTAAGTCCATCAACATTGTTGTTGTACAGCCATCATCACCATCCATCTTCAGAACTTTTTCGTCATCCCAAACTGAAACTCTTGTGCCTACTAAACATGAGCTCTCCATTCCCCACTCCCACCAGTCTCTGGTAACCCCTCTTCTACTTTCTGTCCCTGGGAATTTGTCTATGGTAGGTCCCTGTTACTATTTAGCTACATTTTTGTTTGAGACAGAGTCGCTCTGTCGCCCAGGCTGGAGTGCAGTGGCGCGATCTCTGCTCACCGCAAGCTCCGCCTCCCGGGTTCATGCCATTGTCCTACCTCAGCCTCCCAAGTAGCTGGGACTACAGGCGCCTGCCACGGCGCCCAGTTAATTTTTTTGTATTTTTAGTAGAGACGGGGTTTCACCACGTTAGCCAGGAGGGTCTCAATCTCCTGACCTCGTGATCCGCCCGCCCCGGCCTCCCAAAGTGCTGGGATTACAGGCGTGAGCCACTGCGTCCGGCCTGATTTAGCTACATTTTTATAGACATTGAATCTGTGTGATCAGCAAGATTAGATGACCACGTCCTTTCCAACAAGATTCTTGAACAAGCAGACATGATCTGAGGAGGGAATTTTCTAGTTTAGAGATTTTGGAGGGAGGAAGTGGGAGGAAGCGTAGCAGGGGCTTATGTATTTTTCTGGTACTCTTCTATTTTTGAATGTTTACATCTTTATTCTCTTGAATGTAATTCACGAAGCAGGTAAAGATACAGCTTTTGTTCTATTTCTTTCCAACCACTTAGCCCCAGTACTATTTCCTGAGCAACTCATCTTTTTCTACTGATTTAAAAAAAGGTTCACTGCAGAATTTTAGACTGTTCCTTCACGAGATGCCTCGTCAGAGAAGAGCAGTTTTCCCCTTGCAATTTTATGTGACACTTTGTAAATTCAGAGATAATGGAAAAGCCAAAATGTAAACACAAAAATTTCACTGTCAATAATCTAGCTCTTTTTCTATGTAAATAAGGTCTCTCAATTCTTCTCTCCATAGGAAGAACTAAACGGTTCTATTTAACCTTTTAAATTTTATGCTAAATTTAGTTTACTCTAATGGCACCACCACCTCTCATTTAGTGATGCCAGTTAAGAGTAATACTGGCAGAAGTAAATTAAATCAGTGTGTAACGTGCCCGTTTGAGTTAGGACCTTGGAAAACGCAGCAGGAACGCAAACTCATCAGTTGGAGAAGGCAGAGACAGGGTGGCAGGTGGGAAGCCCTCCCAGCTGTGGGTACCATTTTTGTTCTTAGGGCACTCTAGGACATTTTTTTGAGTTGCCTTTGTGTGCTGCAAGTACCGTTGGTGAGCTGCCCAGATGAGGTTGACTTCTGCCTTTTAGAGCCATTCTCTAAGGCAAAGTCAAATTCCATAAATCTGTTATTTCACAAAATGAAGTGTATTTTACAGTTTTCACATTCTTCAGCTCCATCAACATTTGTGTAAGGAGTGATGGGTAAATACATACTCTTACGGCGGCATTTCTTATTTTCTGCTTCAGACACGCTCATTTCCCCCCTTTCCTTTTAATCTGCCTGTTTCCTTGACACACCTGCTTCTGAACCCCATTGTCATCTCTCCCTGCTGTGACGGTTCACCAGCACTTCACGGTACCGGAGACTCTTTCAACTTGCGTTTTCCACCAACTGTCAGTTGCAAAATAAGGTTGCTTTGTTTGGGAGGGAGAGGGTAGAATCCTTTCTGAATGTCTCCTTTTCCTTTGAAGCAGGAGCACTTCAGAGACAATTGAACTGCTTTTAGGTTTTTCTTACCACCCAGCTTTTTCTTCTGATTGATCCTGCGGTGAACACACGGTTCTGTTGATGACATCGATTTGTTGCTATGGAAATAGTGGTAACGTCCCAGATTCAACCCAGTGACTTTACTGCAGGTTGTTGCAGGAGAAATGGGCAAGGCTTTAGGGGAGAACCTCATTAAAACTGAAGGCTATCAATTCTAAGCAGGTGAAAGGTAGATGGAGCCAACCTTTTGTGTAATGAAAACACAAAGTGAACGCCTAGCACATGCACTGCGTGCCGTCGCGTGCCTCAGCATGAATTCTAACCCATGGGAGTCTTTGAGAAAATCATAAAATTTACCCTTTCCCAGAGCATTTCTTCCACCCCAGTTGAAATCTCTTAACCCAAATCCTTCACGCTAAAATGGGCTTTCCCTTTTGGTCTTCAGGACACGGGCAGCCACAAGCAGCTCCTCCAGTGTCAGCAGGCAGCCCAGCGGCAAGCAGCAAGCCCCAGCAACAGCACGGAAGCTCGGGAGCGGGTAAGACGCCTCACGAGGGCACGCGCTGGCCGTGGGCGTCAGACTTGGGAATCATGTTTTGAAATTTAATCTGGGACTAAAGGGAGTTTTCCAGATGCCGTTCATTGCAGGGTTGTGTCTGGCAAAGGATAATTCTGATTCATATTTTAGAGTATGTGATTGAAAAAATGATTAAAGGTTGTCTTTTTTTTTTTTTTTAAGGTAGGATCTTGCTCTGTCACCCAGGCTGGAGTGCAGTGGTACCATCACAGCTCATTGCAGCTTTAACCTCCCAAGTTGCGGGTACTGTGGACACATGCCGCCGTGCCTGGCTAATTTTTTTGTAGAAATGATGTCTTACTATGTTGCCCTGGCTGGTGTCAAACTCCTGGCCTCAAACAGTCCTCCGTCCTTGGCCTCCCAAAGTGCTGGGATTTTAAGTGTGAGCCAGAGTGTCCAGCCAAAGATAGTCTTTTTTTTTTTTTTTTTTTTTGAGACGGAGTCTTGCTCTGTCACCCAGGCTGGAGTGCAGTGGCCGGATCTCAGCTCACTGCAAGCTCCGTCTCCCAGGTTTACGCCATTCTCCTGCCTCAGCCTCCCGGGTAGCTGGGACTACAGGCGCCCGCCACCTCGCCCGGCTAGATTTTTGTGTTTTTTGGTAGAGACGGGGTTTCACCATGTTAGCCAGGATGGTCTTGATCTCCTGACCTCGTGATCTGCCTGTCTCGGCCTCCCAAAGTGCTGGGATTACAGGCTTGAGCCACCGCGCAGGCCCAAAGATAGTCTTTTAAAGATACTTAATAGCCAGACTTTGAAAAAAAAAAAAAAATCAAATTGATACATTCTTCTGTGTTCATAGTTTACCACGGAGTTTCTTAGTTTCCCACCTCTTCAGGTTTTACACCCTCTGACTTTCTGTGAATTTGCATTCCTTTTAAGTTCTTACCTCAGGACCCACTTAGTAAGTTTGGCTTATCCGTCTCCACGTTTCCCATTTGGAGCCTTGTGGGTGTTTATCGTTTGCTTGAAGACGGTATTACTTATATTGGTCATAGGTTCTCCTTCTCAATTTCATGGATGAGAAATGGTTTCTTCGTTTACTTTTCTCTGCAGCAGGTCCTGAGAGGCCCTAATGAAATCATTTTGTTTACTTTCTGGCCTTTACTTTAGGAACCTCTTGATCTGGGAAGTCACCATTGAAAATTTGGATTTGTAGAATGTGGTTGGATTTATTTTTAAAGGTCCTTTTTTCTGTCACAGCTTCACAATACACCTCCTGTCCTCCCTTCAACTATTAGTTTCTATTTTTCAGTGCTAACATTCTAAGAAAAACGAGGTTAAGACGTGACTAATGTTTCTGTGAAACTTTCAGGACTTTTCCCCCCATTGCTCTTCGTTGTTTTTTTTTTTTTTTTTTTTTGAGACGGAGTCTCGCTCTGTCACCCAGGCAGGAGTGCAGTGGTGCGATCTCGGCTCACCGCAAGCTCCGCCTCCTGGGTTCACGCCATTCTTCTGCCTCGGCCTCCCATGTAGCTGGGACTACAGGCACCCACCACCACGCCTGGCTAATTTTTTTTGTATTTTTAGTAGAGACGGGGTTTCACCGTGTTAGCCAGGATGGTCTCGATCTCCTGACCTCATGATCTGCCCGCCTCGGCCTCCCAAAGTGCTGGGATTACAGGCGTGAGCCACCGCGCCCGGCCTGTTGTTTTTAATCTGCCTCGCAGTATCTGTCTGCCTCTCTCGCTCTTACAAGTTCTGTCTCTCTCTCCTTTTGTAAGTGGATCTATTTATACACAACTCTCAAATAATATGCCGTTGGCCAGGCGTGGTGGCTTATGCTTATAATCCCAGGACTCTGGGAGGCCGAGGTGGGCGGATCACCTGCAGGACTTCCAAGACCAGCGTGGCCAACATGGTGAAACCCCATCTCTACTGAAAATACAAAAATTAATCAGGCGTGGTGGTGTGTGCCTGTAATCCCAGCTACTCGGGAGGCTGAGGCATGAGAATCGTTTGAACTCAGGAGGTGGAGGTTACAGTGAGGCAAGTTCGCACCAGTGCCCTCTAGCCTGGACAACAGAGTGAGATTCTGTCTCAAAAAATATATATATGTATATATACACACACACATACACACACACACACACACACTTTTGAAGAGGGTGGTGAAATAGACTCTAACGTGGTAAATAATCATTTCCTTAGGCTGATATACAAATAGTACATTATTCCTCTTCCTCCCTCCACAGAATTATTTTTCTGGTTGTCTATCTTTGCCTTATATTAAAATACGTTTTTAAAAATCTGGGCTGGGCACAGTGGCTTATACCTGTAATCCCAGCACTTTGGGAGGCCAGGGCAGGGAGGATTGCTTGAACCCAGGAGTTTGATACCAGCTTGGACAACATAGTAAGATCCTATCTCTATAAAATTTTTTTTTAAAGAATCAGCCAGGCATAGTGGTGTACACCTGTAGTCCCAGTCACTCGAGAAGCTGAAGTGGGAGGATCGTTTGAGCTCAGGAATTTGAGGCTGCAGCGAGCTAAGATCATGCCACTGCACTCCAGCCTGGGGGACAGAGCAAGACCTTGTCTCAAAAAAATGAAAATCAGTTAATGTTCCCTAAACTATGTAGTGAAAGAAAATGAACTGGATATGTACGGAGGAGAAGCTACCCAGCATGAAATAAATTGGATGAATGGATGCTTGTGTGTGTTTTATGAAATTATAAATTATGTATGGGTATACACATGTATTCCACAAAGTACATGCGTTTCCGTACACAATCTTGAGGTAATTACTGTTGTGTGTGTATCGATCTCTCTTGACTCCCCAGTTAGAATAGAAAATTTTAACCTGGAACACTCCTATGTGTATTTTTTACTAATTACTACGAATGCCTAGAAGGGTGTGGTACATGCTGTGGAAACTCGGTAAATAAATACTGGATAGATGGTGTATTGATCTTTTTAGCGAAATTCTATTCTGAAAAAATGTTTTGATATAGAGGGTATGAAATCACTGAACTAAATTATATTTTCTAAATTTGGAGGTTGAGTTTTGCAGATACGTGGTGCATCTAAAAGAACTCATCTGATCCCTGCGGTTTCCCGGTGCCAGGCAGCTGTTTAGGTTTGGATTAAGGAGGCGGAAGGGTCTTAGTGGTCACCCACTTACGTGTCTTGACCAGAACTGATTCCTGCCGTTTACTCAACTCATTCTTACGGACTTCACTCCAGACTTTCTAGTCCTCTGGACGCGTGGAGATCTGGGGGTTGTCTGGGGATTTGGAGGCAATCTATTTGTGATAGGGCCTTTACGTCCTGTCTTTCCTCTTGCTTTTTTTCTTGTGTGATGTGACCTGTGCCTTGCCGTCAGTTTTACCAGTTACGAAAGTTGATTTTCTTTTTCTCACCCGTTATCTTGCCCATTGAGGCAAGAGAAGTGTGTAAGAGGGCGGCCTTCAGAAAGAACAGTGTCTGGATTCATTACCATTATTACCTTGACCTCGGGGCTGACGTCAGCAAACGTAACAGTGAGCGTCTCTGTGCGCAGCCTTCATTCTAGATTGCTTTTCCAGCCTCTAGCCTCAGTCTCTATTTGACCTGCGTATCTCTTGCATGCTACCAAGGAAAAGCTTTGCCTCTCATGTTATCGGATTTCACTAGTGGCACCTCAAAAATTTAAAGCTTACTATAAAAAAGCTAAGTAGAATAATAATACTCCTTTTTTGTTTGTGTTTGTTTTTTAAGGTTCCACTGTTTCTAAGGCTTTTGGTGCTTCAAAGACATTTGGAAAAGCTGGAGGTCCCAGCCTGTCAAACACTTCTGGGAGCACACAGTCCAAAGTGGTGCCCATTGCCAGCCTCACTCCTTACCAGTCCAAGTGAGTTATGCATAGAATACTTTCAGAGTGTGCTTACGGAATGCTAGAAGCAGTTATGGACTCTTGAGTTATTTATGTGCAAACTTCAGGGTCACCACCAAATAGAATGGGTTTACTCTTTTTTTTTGCTGAGGAGGAAGAGGGTACAGATTGTGGCAACCTTTAACTCTTGTTGGAAAATATAGCAATAGCAATCTGCTATAGCCTGTGAGGTTTCATTCATTTTGAAAGAATTGGAAATTAAAAATATGTAATGCTTAATCGATTGGTAGTCTTATGAGTAAAAATAAATATTTCTGATAATTCAAAAGGCATTTACTCTTCTCCTATAAACAGGTGACTTCGTCTTTGGTTTAGTTAGCTAAAATAATCTGCAGAATTTGTATTAACCACATTGACATACCCTGAGCCTATATTTCATTTATATGACTTTTTTCCACTAAAAATTAATTTGAAGCCGGGTGCGGTGGCTCATGCCTGTCATCCCAGCACTTTAGGAGGCTGAGGTGGGCAGATCACCTGAGGTCGGGAGTTCGAGATCAGCCTGGCCGACATGGTGAAACCCTGTGTCTACTAAAAATACAAAAATTAGCCAGGCATGGTGGCGGGCGCCTGTCATCCCAGCTACTCAGGAGACTGAGGCAGGAGAATGGCGTGAACGCAGGAGGCAGAGGTTGCAGTGAGCTGAAATCACGCACTCCAGCCTGAGCGACAGAGTGAAATTCCGTCTCACAAAATAAATGCACGAAATAAAGAAATTTGAATAGTTAAAAATTAGAGTTCTTTTTTCAGAGTCCTTCCAGGTATGTTTACATTTATTCTTCAATACTCTGTAACGTAGGAAAGTTATTTTTCCCTGTGAAATTATAAGTAAGGTACCTCATGTGCCCTGTGCCTCCTTTTTCCGTGCCTCTCTCCAAGGTCATGCTGCTTCGGCGTGTTGTCCCTGGTGGTCCACCAACATCGTGGATTTCTATTCAGGGTACATTAGGAATGAGACAGAAGTTTGACACCAGTTACATCAGTTCCCATAATTGAAAACCATGGCAAAATATAA
Organism: Piliocolobus tephrosceles; assembly: GCF_002776525.5. Taxonomy (NCBI): domain Eukaryota; kingdom Metazoa; phylum Chordata; class Mammalia; order Primates; family Cercopithecidae; genus Piliocolobus; species Piliocolobus tephrosceles. The sequence goes on from NC_045449.1 coordinate 1,685,112, forward strand.
TTGCTGGTGTTACTGTATTTTCCAGCTTAGAACCTTTCATTAAGGGGATATTGTTGCCTTGGTGATGCTTTTTGGAGAAGGGAGAGAGTTTACAAATTTACTTATTTGACAGGAGAATGAGTTAGTATTAAATCACCTTGCATGTTTTACTATTTGCTTATTCTGTAAACTGTCAAACCGATGTGTCATCTTGGGGTTTTAATTAGCTGGATTAAAATACGGGTTGGAAAATGGAATATGTGTCTGAAGACAAGAAAGGCTGTGGGAAGATGATTTCTTACTTGATCTCTTCTAAGGAAGACTCCAAACACTAATGTAATCGGTTTGGTTTGTAGGTGGACTATTTGTGCTCGTGTCACCAACAAAAGTCAGATCCGTACCTGGAGCAACTCCCGAGGGGAAGGGAAGCTTTTCTCTCTAGAACTGGTTGATGAAAGTGTGAGTATTTGTCATGTGGGGAAGTAAGGGTAGTAGACTCTCTGAGAAACAAAAGGCTCAGCTCTGCGGGCCTATGAGGTGACAAATCATAGTAGGCCAGAGAGAATCCTGATTGTTATCGTGCTTTTCCCTCTGTCTTTTGATGCTGTCTGGAGTAGAGGGTTAAGGTCATAAATAAAATCTTTGATCTCAAATACAGTGTTTGTAGCAGTAGAAAGTAGTTTTGTAAATGTGTAAGTAGCCTCATGGGCAGGAGGAACTGGAGAACGTCTGATTTGCTGGCGGGTGCAGTCAGAGCACTGGGAGGTGATGCCTGCTTGTGAGTACAGTGGAGCTTTGGGCCACAGCAGCAGGCACACAGTTGTGACCTTGGTACAGAAATGGTTTTGTGGGAAATGGGCTCTGACTGTGCAGATTCTTTATTTGCTTTATTTAAACTAAACAGAACCATGACAATGAGACAAAATTCCTATCCCGTGGAAGCATGACAGTCTTGATAGCTGTTAATCTGTTAGTTTTGTTAATAATTCCTGAAATTGCCGGGCATGGTGGCTCACGCCTGTAATTCCAACACTTTGGGAGGCCAAGGTGGGCAGATCACTTGAGGTCAGGAGTTCGAGACCAGCCTGGCTAACATAGTGAAACCCTGTTTATACTAAAAATACAAAAATTAGCCAGGTATGGTGGCAGGTGCCTGTAGTCCCAGCTACTTGGGAGGCTGAGGCAGGAGAATCGCTTGAACCCAGGAGGCAGAGGTTGCAGCCAGCCAAGATTGCACCACTGCACTCCAGCCTGGGCGACAGAGCAAGACTCCATCTAAATGATAATGATGATAATAATAATAATAATAATTCCTAAAATGTACTTCAGCATTCTTTTCAAACTGCTGCAGATTTTCTGTTTGTTCAAACTGCCAAAGGGGGAGAAAAAAAATAGATTTTTTTTTTTTGGAAGTTGATACAATACCCAGAATGTTTGACTGTGTGATGGCAGAATCAATATTAGAACCTTTTTTTTTTTTAACAAATTATTGCTCCAATGTGTGGTGGTTGGCTAAAATTTCTTGCCCACCTGTAGCATTATGGCTGACAGAAAAGCAAAAGTGAAAATCAGATCACAAGCAACTTGAAAACATGACTTATTCTGACATTTTTGGCAGTGGCCCCGAATGGGAAGTGGTTTGTCACTGAGAGGGCAGCTGAAGCGAGCTGGTGAATCACCCCCGTGCAGCACCTTCCTCGTGGGCTCTGGGCGTGTCCCTCAGTATTCAACGGTTTTTGGTTTTTATTGTCAGAATAAATTAATCGTCATTGCCCTTTTGTGCGTGTTGTATTTCTCAGCTGAGGCTAATGCAGCATGATTATGGGATCAGCTAGTTGAAATTCTCGTTCTTCAGCGGGGCCAGTGACTTGAATGTGTGACTGTAAAATACGGGTTCCGGGGATGTCCGTAGCCCTCTCTGGGCCCCATTTGTGTGTCACTTTGGTGATGGGGTGGCCTGTGTTCGATCCCAGTGTCACTTGGTGCTGGGGTGGC
>NC_045449.1:1687095-1689748 GCF_002776525.5 Piliocolobus tephrosceles
GGGTGGCCTGTGCTCAGTCCCAGTGTCACTTGGTGCTGGGGTGGCCTATGTTCAGTCCCGCAGCCCTAACCTGCCCACTTGCCTCTGCAGGGTGAAATCAGAGCTGCAGCTTTCAACGAGCAAGTGGACAAGTTCTTTCCACTTATTGAAGTGAACAAGGTATGGCTGTGCTGACTTTAGAACTGACACCGCCCCCGGGGTAGAGGTGGATGAGAAGACTCTGGCCCAGGGGAGGGGTGTGTGGTGACAGACCAGGGGTTTCTGTCCAATTGGATGGTAGTCTCAAGGTCTGTGACGTGGCCTCCTTCGCAGGTGTATTATTTCTCGAAAGGCACTCTGAAGATTGCTAACAAACAGTTCACAGCTATTAAAAATGACTACGAGATGACCTTCAACAACGAGACTTCCATCCTGCCCTGTGAAGACGACCATCATTTACCTACGGTTCAGTTCGATTTCACGGGGATTGATGACCTCGAGAGCAAGTCGAAAGACTCACTCGTAGGTAAGCTCGTGCGTGGGAAGGAGGAGCAGGGAGGACTAGCTTTCTTTGCACTGTACGGGGCGGTGTCAAGACTTCAGTGCTTGCCCTTCACCCTTTGCTGGCGTCAGAGTGGGAGCCTTGACCGCCTCCTGCTAACACGTGCCTGTGTTTTAGACATCATCGGGATCTGCAAGAGCTACGAAGATGCCACTAAAATCACAGTGAGGTCTAACAACAGAGAGGTTGCCAAGAGGAACATCTACCTGATGGACACATCTGGGAAGGTGGTGACTGCCACTCTGTGGGGGGAAGATGTAAGTGCCGGGATGGAGCGGTCAGCGCACCCAGAAGGAGCTCCTGAGGGGGAGTTGGTCTTGTCCTGTCGGATGGAGCGGTCAGCACACAGGAGGAGCTCCTGGGGTTGGGGGAGGTGGTCTTGTCCTGTAGGATGGGGTCGTCAGCACACACAGGAGAAGCTCCTCGTGGGGGCGGTTTTGTCCTATGAGTTGGGAGCTTTCACCGTGTAGGTGGGAAGGGTTGTGCTGTCTGGCAAATATTTGAAATCCTTTATCTTCTGTGAGATTTGCTGTGATTCCAGCTTTACGTGGGGAAACGCTCTTTCCCCCAACTCGAGGAAAGCAGTGATAGTTTTGATGTGTCTCTGAGCAGATTCTCATGTGTGAGGTCTGTCTTGTATAGATTCCATGTACACTGATTACGTTCACTCTACTATTGACTGTTTGCCTTGTTTTCTATAAAATCCTTCTGTGTTCTTCCTGCTAGTGATACTTGTATATGTCTGGTGTTTCTTTTACAGGCTGAAAAATTTGATGGTTCTAGACAGCCCGTGTTGGCTATCAAAGGAGCCAGAGTCTCTGATTTCGGTGGACGGAGCCTCTCCGTGCTGTCTTCAAGCACTATCATTGCGAATCCTGACATCCCAGAGGCCTACAAGCTTCGTGGTTGGTAAGTTTTGTGGGGCTAAACAAAGGGTTACTTGAGGCTGGGCTTTGAGAAAAGCTGGTTACAGTCAGTATGTGAGCTCTCTGCCAAGCGGAAGGCGTCGTCACTGAGGGGTGCAGCTCCTGTGTTTCTGGGAGGCATTACGCCTTCCGAGTGGAGGGCTTTAAAGCCCCTGAACTGATGAACCTGTCATCCCAGGACGAACCTAGGGTCAGAGGAGGCAATTAGAACGTGAGTGCTGCCTGCTGACCTCGCTCCTGCTGCAGGAGGGGACGGCCGGGCTTCAGCAGCTGTGCGGGTGCTGAGGACGCCTCTCTTTCCAGGGCTTCAGCTCTGGGCCTCTGTGGTGTTGGGGGAGCACATGCTTTCTTTCTCTGTCAGGTCTTTGGTGCTGATCACATCTTCTAGTGTGTATTCGCTGGACTCTGATCAAGTGTGGTGAGAACAATGGGCTTTTTGTTAGGATTAGATTGCTATTCCCAAAGCACTCAAGGGATGAGGAGAGCCTGTTAAAATCTCCTCACTGTATCTAGCTTTTCAGGACATTCAAACTCTGTCTTAAAAGAGTACTTCAAACTGAAACACCGGACGCAAGGACTAATGTGGTCAGGGAAAACACTTCGCCAGCCCAAGCTTCAGTAATTCCCGTAGCTGTAGTCACGGGGGGAGTGTGTCGGTTTCCAGCTGTGTCTTAGGATTTAAGCAACTAAAGAATGAGCTCATTTTACATACTCTTTCTTTGTTTTGACTCATTTGAACCACTGGCACTGGTGTCTGACCACTTTCCTGAGCCATCTTCTGGAATGTTCAGTCACTAAGCCATCCTCATGAGCACTGTGGGCCACACGTATCTACCGCACTGCAGGGTCCGTTCATAGTCTGACCAGAACTAGCCACAGATTTGGTTTGTTCTTATTGCTTGATTTTCTTTCACGCGCTGAAGCTCCACTCCAGGTTAATTGCATTCCCACATTATCATATTTTACTTGTCAATAACCATGATCCTAGTCAACATAAAAAGCACGGCTGTCCCCAGAATAAAATAACTTGGCATTGATCAAAGACAAGTTCAGTGCACACACGCTATCTGGACAAGGATTAGAGATGTTTAGATCTTGGCTATAACAATGTAGAGTTTTTACTGTAAGAAGGGCCATCTCTGGCCAGGCGCGGTGGCTCAAGCCTGTAATCCCAGCACTCTGGGAG
>NC_045449.1:1689848-1710097 GCF_002776525.5 Piliocolobus tephrosceles
AAAAAAAAAAAAAAAAAAAAAAGGAAGGGCCACCTCTCTCCTTGCTCTTGCTCGTCACCACTCCTGACGAGTGGTCTTTGGTGGCAAATGTGTCCTTGGAGCTTTCGAAACACGTAAACTTGTGTAGCTAGTAGTGGTGAAACAGATTTATGGGCCTTGCTGTGCCCCTGTGAGGGATTTAGCCGCTGACCTGACAGGAGAAGGCAGTTGTCTGCAGCTTACGGCACCATCCATTCTGTTCAGTGGTCTCTGTTTCGGGAGCCTGTTCTTTGTGCGGTTACCCACCGTCGAATGGTGTTTGGCACGCCTTTCATCTCAGACCGGCTCCCTCTGCCGCAGCTGTGATCCTGAGCACTTTCTCCTTGGCCCCTTTTCCTTCATATCAGTTGATGGGTGATCAAGAAGTACAATCAGTTTTCATAATTTAATACAAATTAATTTAACTTCAGTATTAGGAAAAGTAAAATTTCACTAAGAAAGTAAATCTACAAGAAAAAAGATAATGCCTTCTGATTCGTTGCTCTGGTTTATAAAATCTTTTGGAACAGGCACGATAGCTCACGCCTGTAATCCCAGCACTTTGGGAGGCCAAGGTGGGCAATTGTTTGAGGCCAGGAGTTCAAGACCAGCCTGGCCAACATGGTGAAACCTTGTCTTTACAAAAAACACAAAAATCAGCCAGGCGTGGTGGCACGTGCCTGTAGTCCCAGTTAACTCAGGAGGCTGAGGCATGAGAATCGCTTGCCAGGAGGTGGATGTTGCAGCGAGCCAAGTTAGTACCACTACACTCCATCCTGGGTGACAAAGCAAGACTGTCTCAAAACAAAAAAAAACACTTTTGGCTTCTGTATCAGGCATAGGAGGCCTTTCATGGAAACCCTTTTGCTACCACGGTGTATTGACTGTCCCTCTCCGTACTGATACATTTCGGGGAAGATCAGAACGCAGCTGCTGGCTGAGAATGAGCATTAGTAGCCTAAAGGACTAGCCCAGACGGCCACTTCATAGCTTACTGGTTGTTGACTTTCCCGGTTTCTGATTTTAGGCCTGGGGTGGTCCGGCCGCTGCTGATAGGCAAGGCTAGTTAAAGAAAGGATTCTTCGGTACTTTGGCAGTGATTCTCTTCACCACTGGGGGGCATCAAAGCAACTGGGATTCAAAGAGAGGTCATTCCGTTTCTTCAGTAGACTTTGGGCCCGGACCAGTGCCTCACGCCCTGAAATCCCAGCACTTTGGGAGGCCAAGGGAGGAGGATTGCCTGAGTCCAGGAGTTTGAGCTCAGCCTGGTCAACATAGCAAGACCCTATCTCTAAAAAAAAAAAAAAAAAAAAATTTTTAATGGGCCTGGGCATAGTAGTCCCGGTTACTTAGCGGGGCTAGGGTGGGAGGATCCCTTGAGCTCAGGAGGTCAGCGCTGCCTTGAACCATGATTGTATCATTGCACTCCAGCCTGGCTGACAGAGTGAAACGCTGACACCATTTTTTTGTTTAATTTAAATATTTAAAAAAAGATAGAATTACGAAGATACTGACCTCAGCCGAGGTGACTGTGACCTGTGTGGAAGCTGGGCGGGTGGTGGGAAACCTGTGTCTGGCATATAGCAAGCAACGAGTCGCGTGTTGAGAAGCCTGTCATACCAAGGACTCGTCATCCGCTGTTTGTTCACGTTCTCAGGTTTGATGCAGAAGGACAAGCCTTAGATGGTGTTTCCATCTCTGATCTAAAGAGCGGCGGAGTTGGAGGGGCCAACACCAACTGGAAAACCCTGTACGAGGTCAAATCCGAGAACCTGGGCCAAGGCGACAAGGTACCCAGCATTCCTAACCACCTTCACAGAGGCCTGCAAAGTGTGCGGGAGGATAGATTCAGGAACTTGACTTCCAACACCAGCTGTCTGAGCTGTAATTCTTACCCGGGGCTGTGACCCGAGTGTGACGTGGGGGTTGAGATTCACTGGCAAGGGAAGTAGCCAGGTGGGCTCATGGGAGTGTGTGTTAACCCTCAGGGGACTGGAGGCAGGAGAGTCTGAAGAACTCTTAGAGTCAGTTCTGAGAGGGATCTTGGAGCAGGGGTGACAGTCGAGTTTTGTGGTATCATATCAGCTGCCTGCGGGCCCATGTGTCTTTTCTGTGATCCTTCCTGCAAATTAAAGTTCCCACATACCAGAAAGATGTTTTTTTTTTTTTTTTTTTTTTTTTTTGAGACAGAGTCTGGCTCTGTCGCCCAGGCTGGAGTGTGGTGGCCAGATCTCAGCTCACTGCAAGCTCCGCCTCCCAGGTTTACGCCATTCTCCTGCCTCCGCCTCCCAAGTAGCTGGGACTACAGGCGCCCGCCTCGTCGCCCGGCTAGTTTTTTGTATTCTTTAGTAGAGTCGGGGTTTCACCGTATTAGCCAGGGTGGTCTCGATCTCCTGACCTCGTGATCCGCCCGTCTCGGCCTCCCGAAGTGCTAGGATTACAGGCTTGAGCCACCGCACCCGGCCCAGAAAGATGTTTTTTGAGATGAGCATTCGTCTGGCTCAGTGTCAGACATGAAGCAGTTTCACGGTGCTGTTCCTGGCTGTAGAAGACAGTGTATTAACCTCGTAGGCTGAGAGCTGCCGGCATTCCCTGACAAGGATCGGCCCTGATATTTGACTTTTAGTTGCAGCTTTCCTGTCAGTGTTTGTATTTAATGACCCGCCTCCCATCTTGATCTAAACCTGTATTCTGCCAGCAGTTCAGTATTTAGATCGTTTATTTCTCCTTTATGCTCCTAAAATAGCAATGCCTGCTCTTTTATTTTCATTATATACAGTGTAGTTTCCTTCCTACTCTCTCATTTCACTGTATACCCTCATCCATCATTGTCAACAACAGCTTTTACGGTGCTCTTATAGAATATCTCGAGAATCAAACACTGGACAGATCCTTGTTGTCCTGTCATGGGACACCCAGTCTTTCAGTTCTCTGTAATCCCAGCCACCTGGGAGGCTGAAGCAAGTGGATCACATGAGCCCAGGAGTTCGACTGAGCAACGTGGGAGACCCCTTCTCTTAAAAACAAAAACTTACTTGCTAAAAAATGCTGACAATCATCTGAGCCTTCAGCAAGTCGTCATCTTCTCGTTAGTGGGGGTTTGTTTCAGTGTGGATGGCTGGCTGATCACGGTGATGGTTGCTGAATATCGGGGTGTCTTTGTCAGTTTCTTAAAATAAGACAGCAGTGAAGTTTGCCATGTTGGTTGACTCTTCCTTTCACGAAAGATTTCTCCGTAGCAGGTGATGCTGTTTGACAGCATTTTACCCACAATAGAACTTTTTCAAATTGGAGTCTGTCCCTCTCAGGTCCTGTCACTGCTTTATCAACTATCGCAAAAGGATTTGCGAATTCTAAATCCTTTGTTGTCCTTTCAACAATGCTCATAGCATCCTCACTAGAAGAGATTTCATCTCAAGAAACCACTTTCCTTGCCCATCGTAAGGAGCAGCTCCTCATCCGTTCAGGTTTGATCCTGAGATTACAGCAGTTCAGGCCCATTTTCAGGCTCCCCTTCTGATTCTAGTTCTCTTGTTTTCATCACATCTGCAGGTCCCTCCTCCACCGAAGTCTTGAAGCCTCAGTGTCAACCATGAGGTTGGGAATCAACTTGTTCTAAACTCCTGTCAGTGTTGGGATTTCAGCCTCCTCCCATGAATCATGAATGTTCCTTTTTTTTTTTTTTTTAAATTTGAGACAGGGTCTCATTCTGTCACTCAGGCCGGCGTGCAGTGGCTTGATGACAGCTCACTGCAGTCTCCACCTCCCAGGCTCCCAAGCTGGGACTACAGGTGCTACCACACCTGGCTAATTGTGTTTTTTGTAGAGACGGCATTTTGCCACATTGCCCAGGCTGCTCTCAAACTCCTGGGTTCAAGGGATCTCCCTGCCTCAGCCTCCCAAAGTGCCAGGGGTTACAGGCGTGAGCCACTGTGCCCAGCCAACTGTTCTTAATAGCATCTAGAATGGTGAATCCTTTTCAGATTTTCAATTTACTTTCCCCAGATCCATCAGAGGAATCACTCTGGCAGCTATTGCCTCGTGAAATGTGTCTCTTAGACTTAAAAAGTCAAAATCACTCCTTGATCTGCATGGGCTGCAGAATAGATGTTGTTATCAAGCATGAAAACAATATTAATCTCCTTGTACTGTATGTCTCTGTTGAGCCCTCGGGTGAACAGGTGCATTGTCAGTATATTAAATCTCCTTTACTGTGTGTCCATTGAGCCCTCGGGTGAACAGGTGCATTGTCAATGAGCAGTCGTATTTTTTTTTTCTTTTTTTTTTTTTTGAGACGGAGTCTTGCTCTGTCGCCCAGGCTGGAGTGCAGTGGCTGGATCTCAGCTCACAGCAAGCTCCGCCTCCCGGGTTTAGGCCGTTCTCCTGCCTCAGCCTCCCGAGTAGCTGGGACTACAGGCGCCCGCCACCTCGCCCAGCTAGTTTTTTGTATTTTTTAGTAGAGACAGGGTTTCACTGTGTTAGCCAGTGGATCACATGAGCCCAGGAGTTCGACTGAGCAACGTGGGAGACCCGTTGCTGACCTCGTGATCTGCCCGTCTCGGCCTCCCAAAGTGCTGGGATTACAGGCTTGAGCCGCCGCGCCCGGCCGAGCAGTCGTATTTTTAAAGGAATCTCTTTTTCTGAGCAGTAGGTCTCAACAGTGGGCTCAAAACAGTCAATAAACCACACTATAAATAGATACGCTGTCATCCAGGCTTTGAGGTTCTATTTATAAAGCAGAGGCAAAGTAGATTTAGCGTAGTTCTTACAAGCCCTAGGATTTTTGACACGGTCAGCGAGCCCTGGCTTCACCTTATAGTCCCCAGCTGCATTGGCGGCTGACAGGACGGTTAGCCTGTCCTTTGAAGCTTTGAAGCCAGGCATTGATTTCTACTGTCTAGGATGAATGTTCTTGATGGCATCTTCTTCCAGGAGACTGTTCTGTCTCCGCTGAACTCGGTTGTTGAGTGCAGCCACCTTCATTGGTGGTCTTAGCTGGGTCTTCTGGAGAACTTGCTGCAGTTTCTCCATCAGCACTTGCTACTTCACTTTGCACTTTTGTTATGGAGACGACTTATTTCCTTAAACCTCATGAACCAACATCTGCTAACTTCCATCTTTTCTTCTACAGCTTTTTTTTTTTTTTTTTTTTTTACTGAGTCTCACTTTGTCACCCAGGCTGGAGTGCAGTGGCACAATCTCAGCTCACCTCAGCCTCCAGAGTAGCTGAGACTACAGGTGCACACCACCATGCCCTAACAGTTTTTTGTAGAGACTGGGTCTCACTATGTTGCCTGGCTGGTATCAAACTCCTGGGCTTAGGTAATCCTCTCACCTCTGCCTCCCAAAGTGCTGGGATTACAGGCGTGAGCCACTGCACCTGCCGTCTTCTGCAGCTTTCTCACCTCTCAGCCTTCATAGAATTGAAGAAAGGTGAGGCCTTGCTCTGGATTAGGCTTTGGCTTAAGAGAATGTTGTGGCTTGATCTTCTATCCAGACCACTACAACTTTCTCCGTATCAGCAATAAGACTGTTTGCTTTCTTCTTTACGTGTTCAAAGGAGAGGGACGGGAATAGTTAATTGGAGGATCAGTCAGCGTACATACAACATTTATCAATATAAGTTCCCCGTCTTATATGGGTGTAGTTAGTGGCACCCCAAAACAACTACAGTAGTGCCATTAAAGATCACCATAGACCAGGCGCAGTGGCTCACGCCTGTAATCCCAGCACTTTGGGAGGCCGAGACAGGCGGATCACCTGACGTCAGGAAATCATGACCATCCTGGCCAACATGGTAAAACCCCGTCTCTACTGAAAATACAAAAATTAGGTGGGCCTGGTGGTGGCACACACCTGTAGTCCCAGCTACTCGGGAGGCTGAGACAGGAGAATCGCTTGACCCTGGAAGGCAGAGATTGCAGTGAGCTGAGATCGTGCCACTGCACTCTAGCCTGGTGACAGAGCAAGACTCCGTCTCAAACAACAACAACAAAAAAAACCCACCATAACAGATGTAATAATAATGAAAAAGGACCAGGCATGGTGGTTTATTGCTGTAATCCTAGCACTTTGGGAGGTCAGGGTGGGTGAATCACTTGAGGTTTGGAGTTAGAGACCAGCCTGGCCAACATGGCAAAACCCCATCTCTACTAAAAAATACAAAAATTAGCCAGGTGTGGTAGTGCATGCCTGTAGTCCCAGCTACTTGGGTGGCTGAGGCAGAAGAATCACTTGAACCTGGGAGGCAGAGCTTGCAGTGAGCCGAGATCACGCCACTCACAGCACCCCAGCCTGGGCGACAGAGCAAGGCTCTGTCTCAAAGAAAAAAAAAAAAATATATATATATATATATACACACACACACACACACACACACGATGAAAAAGTTTGAAATCTTGCAAGAATTACCAAAATGTGACAGAGAGACATAAAATGGGTACCTGCTATTGGGAAAACTGTGCATTTACTTGACCCAGGGGCGCCACAAGTCTTCAATCTGTGAAAAATGCCCTGTCAAGTGCAGTAAAGCAAAGCACGGTAAAGTGAGGTGCGCCTGTAGTTGCAGCGGAGAGTATGACCAAATGGCTGCTAAGGCCTGAAATATTTACCATTCGGCTTTTTACAGTAGGAGCTTGCTGATCCCTGGCCTAAACAAGGAGCAGGTGAATCTAGGCCTAGAAATGACTGTCGTGTTTTTAACGTGGGAGGAATGGCTGATCGTTGCTGCACTGGATTTGCGTGGTCCGCATTCTGTATTTCCTAGATCTGTGGCCTTTGGAGGATCAGAGGATCAGGAGAAACAAATCTTTGTCTTTCATAGTCTTCCAGCAGAGAGGAAACAATTTCACTTTTGATTAACTCAGTCTAATTTAGAATTAACACTTTTATTGTTAAGGAATTATATGCCTTAGAACTTGGCTTATTAGAACTTGGCTTATTACTTTCATGGGTTTTGTACTTGGCACATGTGATTTCTAAAACTACGGAATGAATTATTCCCTGTAATCATTTGTGATCTTGAGGATTGGCATATATAAACACTTACCACCTAAACGTAAGGGCAAGCTTTGAACTGCCTCTCAGTCTGATCCCGAGCGGGCTCGCTGCGCCACGCCTCATGCCATTCTTTTCTCCCGAAGCCGGACTACTTCACTTCTGTGGCGACAGTGGTGTATCTTCGCAAAGAGAACTGCATGTACCAAGCCTGCCCGACTCAGGACTGCAATAAGAAAGTGATTGATCAACAGAACGGGTTGTACCGCTGTGAGAAGTGCGACACGGAATTTCCCAATTTCAAGTACCGCATGATCCTGTCAGTAAGTAGCCTCGGTAGATGAGAACCACAGTTGTGTTCATTGAGGCTGTCCCGTGTGCCAGGCGCTGTGGTCACAACAGTAGAAACAAAGGCATTCCTGGTAGGAAGCCTGCAGGTGAGTAGGTGTGGAAGAGCTTATTCTTCCTCTTTTTCACGCCAGAAAGTGGTGTTGAGATTCCCCCAGCTGATTTCAGTCTTTCGTGTATGTCATACAATCATAGCGTCAGTGACAGGTGTCTGCTAATAACTGCTATGAAGATAGATTAATTTGAAATGGCGTTTTTAGACAGCAGTGATTGTGCTTACACAGCCAATGCCTGTATTGAGTTATTTTCATGTGGATAATCTGTTCTCTAGCTTTAGTATTGCTAACTTCAGAGGAACCTGACGGTGTGCTGATGTGAGATTGCTTTTTTGCATTTTAAGAATTGTTTCTTTCTGTTTTAAAAACGTTAAAAAAAAAAGTTGTCAAGTTGGGTTTTTACATTTTTTAAAAAAAACAGAGGTCTCACTCTGTTGCTCAGAATAGAGTGCAGTGGCATCGTCACCGCTCACCGTGGCCCCAACCTCCTGAGCTTAAGCAGTCCTTCCACCTTGGCCTCCCAAGTAGCTGCGACTACAGGGGTGCACCACCACACCCAGCTAATTTTTAAAATTATTTTATTGTAGAGACAGGGTCTCGCTCTGCTGTTGAGGCTGGTTTCAAATTCTTGGCGTCAAGTTACCCTCTCACCTCAGCCTCCCAAAGTGCTGGGATTACAAGCCTGAGCCACTGCACCTAGCCTTAAGATTTTTATTTTGTTTTGTTTTGCTTTCCTTTTTTTTTTTTTTTTTGAGACGGAGTCTCGCTCTGTCGCCCGGGCTGGAGTGCAGTGGCCGGATCTCAGCTCACTGGCTCACTGCAAGCTCCGCCTCCCGGGTTTATGCCATTCTCCTGCCTCAGCCTCCCAAGTAGCTGGGACTACAGGCGCCCGCCACCTCGCCCGGCTAGATTTTTTGTATTTTTTAATAGAGACGGGGTTTCACAGTGTTAGCCAGGATGGTCTCGATCTCCTGCCCTCGTGATCCGCCCGTCTCGGCCTCCCAAAGTGCTGGGATTACAGGCTTGAGCCACCGCGCCCGGCCTTGTTTTGCTTTCAACTAGGCAATAATAGCAGTTTAAGAAAACAGTTTAGGCCGGGCATGGTGGCTCACTTTTGTAATCCTAGCATTTTGGGAGGCCGAGGCAGGTGCATCACCTGAGGTCAGGAGTTTGAGACCAGCCTGGCCAACATGGAGAAACCCCGTCTCTACTAAAAATACAAAAATTAGCTGGGTGTGGTGGCGGGCACCTGTAGTCCCAGCTACTTGGGAGGCTGAGGCAGGAGAATCACTTGAACCCGGGAGGCGGAGGTTGCAGTGAGCCGAGATCGCGCCATTGCATTCTAGCCTGGGCGACAAGCAAAACCACGTCTCAAAAAAAGAAAACAGTTTCACATTTTTCCAAAAGATGATTTGGCAGTAATATATCAGAAGCCTTAAAAATGTTCATATTGGCCAGGCGCAGTGGCTCATACCTATAACTCCAGCACTTTGGAAGACTGAGGCAGGATGATTGCTTGAGGCCAGGAGTTCGATATCAGCCTGGGCAACATGGCAAGACCCTATCTCTACAGAAAGTAAAATTAGCTGGCCGTGGTGGTATGCACTTGTCCCAGCTACTCATGAGGCCAAGGTAGGAGGATCGCTTGAGCCCGAGAGGTCAAGGCTGCAGTGAGCCGTGATCGTGACACTGCACTCCAGCCTGGATGACAGAGTCAGACCTTGTCTTTAAAAAATAAATAAGTAAGGCCGGGCGCACTGGCTCGTGCCTGTAATCCCAGCACTTTGGGAGGCTGAGGTGGGTGGATCACAAGATCAGGAGATCGAGACCATCCTGGCTAACATGGTGAAACCCCGTCTCTACTAAAAATACAAAAAAAATCAGCCAGGCGTGGTGGCGGGAGCCTGTAGTCCCAGCTCCTTGGGAGGCTGAGGCAGGAGAATGGCGTTTACCCGGGAGGCCGAGCTTGCAGTGAGCGGAGATCGCATCACCACATTCCAGCCTGGACAACAGAGCGAGACTCCGTCTCAAAAAAATAAATTAATTAATTAATAATAAGTAAGTAAAATAAAATGAAATGTAAGTTTAGCAGGAAAGTTCTACATTAAGGCTCATTTTTCGTAAACTATAAACTTCTCATTGAACTAAGATGAAGAAAATTTGTTTTAGTTTATGGAAACATCAGCCTTTCTGTTAAACTCCTCCACAGCACAATCTCCCGCACACTTGTTTGATTTGATATTTATCACACGTCTGCGTCGTTACAGTTCTTGCCTTATGTAATGAGATACTCTTTGCTTCTTGGAAGGATAGTGCAGGGTAAAGGAAGTGTGAGCCCAGGATATGATCCTGTTGCTGTGTATTGAGAGCGCTTTGCGCTTTTAACTGGTTTCGTCACCTTATTTTTCATCATCACGTTCCCTCTATTAAAAGCCTAGTACACATGCAAAATGAAGATGTAAAATCGTCAAAATGATGCCTTAAAGAAAAACTACTCTGATTTCTACAAAGGCTTTTACTTTAGCAAGTGGATTCTTTGAGATCTTCTTTCTTCCTTGACTTTCTCCTATTTAATTTTACACCACAGCCCCATGGGAGACACTTGATTGCTGATGTCCTTTGCCAGGTCAATTTGGTGACTGACGGAGGCCCACGGGCAGGCTCTTCAGTTGTCTGGGTGCCCATCTGTGACAGAGCCGTCTCACGAAACTCCTCCCAGTGACTACAGGGTGGACAATTGAAAATGCAGAAGAACTCCCCCGATACACTCAAAACCCTTCATCCAAAGCCAGCTGCACCTGGACAGGAACGAATCTGATGAGCCTGTCTCTGTCACCCAGGCTGGAGTGCAATGGCACGATCTCGGCTCACTGCAGCTTCCGCCTCCCAGGATCAAGTGATTCTCCCGCCTCAGCCTCCTGAGCAGCTGGGATTATAGGCGCATGCTGCCATGCCTGGCTGATTTTTGTACTTTTAGTAGAGACAGGGTTTCACTATATTGGCCAGGCTGGTTTCAAACTCCTGACCTCAAGTGATCCACCCGCCTCGGCCTCCCAAAGTGCTGGGATTACAGGCATGGTCTCACTGCACCTGGCCCTCTCTGGAAATTATTTTAATAAGTGGAAAAAGAACATTAACCTCTCCCCATCTTCTTAGTGTGTCTTCTTTTTATTATTTCTTTGCTGAAATAATGTAGAATTGTGTTTTCTAGGTAAATATTGCAGATTTTCAAGAGAATCAGTGGGTGACTTGTTTCCAGGAGTCTGCTGAAGCTATCCTTGGACAAAATGCTGCTTATCTGGGGGAATTAAAAGACAAGGTCAGCCACATATTTTATTATAACTTTTATAACTTTTAATGGTTCTCATCCTATAACACTGACCACACACACACACACACACACACACACACTGTTTGGAGTATTTTTTTTTTTTTTTTTTTTCTATTTTTTGTTTGTTTGTTTTGAGACAGAGTCTAGCTCTGCCACCCAGGCTGGAGTGCAGTGGCGCAGTCTCGGCTCACTGTAACCTCTGCTTCCCGGGTTCAAGTGATTCTCCTGCCCCAACCTCCTAAGTAGCTGGGATTACAGGTGCCTGCCACCACGCCTGGCTAATTTTTGTATTTTCAGTAGAGACGGGGTTCCACCATGTTGGCCGGGCTGGTCTCAAACTCCTGACCTTGTGATCTGCCCGCTTCAGCTTCCCAAAGTACTGGGATTACAGGTGTGAGCCACCGCGCCTTGCCCAACACTGACCCTCTTTTTGTTGTTTAATATTTTTTAGTTTGTTTGTTTGTTTGTTTGTTTGTTTTGCATGCAAAGAACGAGAAAATCATTTATTAGGTAAATCTGTTTTGTACTTTACATTTTTCAAAGGTCCTTTTTACCCAGTTGAGCCTCTTAGTGTCTTTATAAGCAATTAGAGGCAGATGATATTAACTCCATATGAGCCCAGTAGAAAATTCTGCTGCAGAATTTGAGACAGTAATTCAAGATAGCTTAACAATTAGGGACAGATCTGGGGACTAAGACCTGTCAGGTCTCCTAATTGCTGTGCAGGGTCTTTTCATATACTGTTCTGCGTATATCATCATTATCATCACCCAAATAATCACTATCTTCAGAAATATTTATGGAGCACTTAGTAAGTGCCAGACTTTGGGCTACATGTTTTGTAAACATTATTTCTATACTGAATCATTGGAAACCCTATGAGGAAGAAATACGTTTCTTTTAGGTATTGTATACAGTTTCTCAGCCTGATAATTATTTAAGAGCTCATCTGGTGTTGTCTAATTTTGTCCATTTTGGATGTGCTTAACATTGAAATAATGTATATAAAAGTACTTTAAAACCAGAGCACTTTCAAAGTCTAAGCCACTCATTTCTCCTGTTCCTATTAGCACTCAGAGCTAGTGTGCCTGAGATGACTTAGATCGGGAGGTGTCCTTGAAACAACCTGAATTATTACAGGCATGCTTTTTTAACATAGTAAATACGTTCCAGAAAAGTGGAGTCAGATCCTGGTTTAAATGCACATATATCAAGTTCCTGGGTCTGTCCTATAAAACAGTAATAATAAATCCACATATAAGGTGCCTGCCATCTTAGCCCATCAGATGCAATTCTTATGAAGTGACTTTCTTCCTTAAGATAACTTTGTCCATTTCAGTTTTATAAGTTTGCATTTTCACACATGAGGTTTATTTAATGCACAGAATAGATTGCTAATAATGCTGAATTTAGGAAGGGTAGTTGCTCAGATAAAACATAAGGAAGAACAATAAAAGCTATGTTTTCTGGGCCACATAAATGGGCACCTGTCTGTAGGTGGTTTTTTCCCCGATTTCCTCCAAATTGGTTGGAGCACTTGTAAAGGCCACAAAGATGAAAGGCTTTGCCGTTTGTTCTGGTGTGTTTTTCTTTTCCTTTCCTGTCCCCAGTTCTGTTTGGGCTCTGCCCCTGACTCTTTTTTTAAATTGTCCATGAGATCTCTCAAAATAGTCTCAACAAATCCTGTTACAGAAATAACTAGAACTGACTTTAAAGTGTGATAGTATCTTTTGTCTGTTTTTACCTGGTCCTCAATTTTCCTATCAGATTTTAAGGCTCCAGTCAGCCTTTCAGGAATTTTTATGAGCTTGTTATATTTGACTGTTTTTACTGCTGGTGAATGAGGACATACAGAAACTTCCCCGAGGAACCGTGAGATCCTGGAGTAGGTGCTCCACGCCCCTCAGCTTGGAAGTATAATGGCAGCTGCTGTCATCTTCTCCAGCTTTAACCCGTTGTTTTCTTTTCTTTTCTTTTCTTTTTTTTTTTTTTTTGAGACGGAGTCTCGCTCTGTTGCCCAGGCTGGAGTGCAATGGCCTGATCTCAGCTCTCGGCAGGCTCCGCCTCCCACCTCCCGGGTTCACGCCATTCTCCTGCCTCAGCCTCCGGAGTAGCTGGGACTACAGGCGCCCGCCACCTCGCCCGGCTAGTTTTTTGTATTTTTTAGTAGAGACGGGGTTTCACCGTGTTAGCCAGGATGGTCCTGATCTCCTGACCTCATGATCCGCCCGTCTCGGCCTCCAAAAGTGCTGGGATTACAGGCTTGAGCCACCGCGCCCGGCCCCGTTGTTTTATTTTCATATCTGAAAGTCCAGGGGATGCATTTGGTTTGGGTTTGGGTTTTGATCAAGTAACCTTTATGGAATAGAGTTCTGTATAGCAAAGCTGCTCTCATGCTCGGCGTGACTTGCAGAAAGGCTGGTAGGCTGGTGTGAACTATTAATTTCTTTTTTTTTTTTTTTTTTGTCAAGGGTCTCGATCAACTATGTTAATATAGTTATTACACATTTATTTATGCATCTTTGTACATAGTATATTCTCTAATTCCTGTTTACCAGACCGTTTTTTTTTTTTTTAAGAAAGAAACAAATTGCATTTGAGGAGTGACAGAGGGAAAAGGATTGTTTTTAGGCCTTCCCTAGCCTTTGCCCACTTCAACAGTCTTCTCTGCTTGCACACCAAATCAGTAGCTATAAATACAGAGGCTGAAATCATGAATTATATTAAACTTTCTTCTGAGTGTTTTTCCTTTTTTTTTTTTTTATCTGAGATAAGGTCTTGCCTCATCACCCAGGTTGGAGTGCCATGGTGTGGCACTCCTGGGCTCAGACAGTCCTCCCACCTCAGTCCTCAGTCTCCTGAGTAGCTGAGACTACTGGCACATGCCACCATACCTGGCTTAATTTTTTTTTTTTTTTTGGTAGAGATGGGGTCTTGCTATGTTGCCCAGGCTGGTCTTGAACTCCTGGCCCCAAGCGGTCCTCCCACCTTGGTCTCCCAAAACTTTGGGATTATAGTCATGCGCCACCATACCTGACCTCCTCTTAATTCTTTTTTATTTTTTTATTTTTTTGGAGTCTCGCTCTGTAGCCCAGGCTGGAGTGCAGTGGTGCAGTCTCAGCCCACTGTAGCCTCCGCCTCCCAGGTTGAAGCAATTCTTCTGCTTCAGCCTCCCTAGTAGCTGGAATTACAGGCTCCTGCCACCATGCCCAGCTAATTTTTGTATTTTTAGTATAGATGGGGTTTCACCATGTTGGCCAGGCTGGTCTTGAACTCCCAACCTCAGGTGATCTGCTTGCTTCTGCCTCCCAAAGTGCTGGGATTACAAGTGTGAGCCATAGCGCCCGGCCTTAAAGTCTTAGAAAATTCCCAAGAGTGTTTTTAATTTTTTGTGTCTAGTAAAACACACATAATGAATTTGCCTTTGTAACCATTTTTACATGTACAATTTAGCGGCGTTAGGTACATTCACATTACTGTACCCCTGTCACCCCCATCCTTTTCCAGTACTGTTTTTAATAGGCAAATTCATAAAGACAGACGACAGACTTGTGTTTTCCAAGTGTCGAGGGAAGGGGAGAATGGAGACCCATTGTTCATGGACGGCAATTTGAAACTCCGTACATTGAGCAGTAGCTCCTTTTCCAAAACCCTCTTCCCCCGGCCCTGACAACTGCCATTCTACCTTCTGTCAATTTGATTAGTGTTTGAATTTTCCGTAAAATTCTACTCAGAACAGTTTTATGTAATGTTACCTGTAGGTGAGTCATTCCTAAGTAATTTCATGCTACCCGGGAGAGTGGTTTTCAGAAGTCTTTGGAAAAGTCTTATTGGTGTTTGCAAGTTGTCCCGTGGTTTCCATGTGTCAAGTTTTCTATTTGTTTTTGCAGAACGAACAGGCATTTGAAGAAGTTTTCCAGAATGCCAACTTCCGATCTTTCATATTCAGAGTCAGGGTCAAAGTAGAGACCTACAACGTAAGTAAGGGCCCAGGGCAGCAGGGTTAGTGGCGGGGAGGTGCCGTTTGTCACCCACAGCAGAGCCGCGACGCTCACTGGCAGGGAGTTTCTGTACGCACCGTGTGCCGGACCACGGTGCTGACTTTGCACAACACAAGTACTGTTACTGTCCCCATTTCAGATGAGGAAACAGAGAGCTTAAGTGTCCTGTCCAAACAACGGCGGCGGGTAGGGAATACTGTATGGGGTTTTTTGGTTGTTGTTTTTGTTTTTTTGTTTTTTTGTGAAATCCTAGGATTGTTTTGTCTGTGTTCTGATAAAAATTATAACGCATGCAGTAGAGTCACATCTTTGACAAATTTAGGTTGTGGATAAGTATATTAAGTATACGAGCCGGGCGTGCTGGTGTGTGCCTGTGGTCCTGGCTACTCGGGAGACTGAGGCAGGAGTTCAAGGCCGGCCTGGGTAACATAGTGAGACCCCCGTTTCTAAGTCAGTCAGTATATGAAACAAAGACCACATGTAGTTAAAACTACCTTGAAAATTCCTTGAAGTGACCATAATACTATGTATGTATGTATGTATTTGAGACAGAGTCTCTGTCATCCAGGCTGGAGTGCGGTGGGACAATCTCGGCTCACTACAGCCTCTGCCTCCCGGGTTCAAGTGATTCTCCTGCCTCAGCCCCTCGAGTAGCTGGGATTACCGGCACCCGCCACCATGCCCAGCTAATTTTTGTATTTCTAATAGAGACGGGGTTTCACCATGTTGGCCAGGCTGGTCTGGATCTCCTGACCTCACATGATCCACCTGCCTCAGCCTCCCAAAGGGCCGGGATTATAGGCATGAGCCACCGCGCCCGGCCGAGTTATAATCAAACAGTATTATTGAGCGCTGTCTGCCAGATACTGTTCTTCATCCTTCACGTGGAATATCTCACTTGAGCCTAGTAACCCTATATGTAGAAACTACTGTTACCCCATTTTGCCACTGAAGGAATACATACAGAGGCACGGGGGCGTTCAGAGAACAAGTCACCTGCCTAAGTTGTATGCTAGCAAGTGACCGAGCTGAAGTCCAACCCGGGCAGCCTGACTTCAGAGCTTTGCTCTTGATTATGCTTATGAGTGTCACTGGATTTAGTAATGGCCAAGCACACAGCAGCGTGACAGCCCCGAGCTCGCCTGTGCAGCCTTCCTGGGCTTCCTCCATTCTGCCCAGGAAGGCACCATTCAGTCCAAGAATGTAAATGTAGGAGTGGGACGGGGGAGTGGTAGAAACGCCCCTGCTGATGGCAGGGTGTACTCATGTATTTACCTTAAT
The DNA here is from genome assembly GCF_002776525.5 of Piliocolobus tephrosceles. Lineage (NCBI taxonomy): Eukaryota > Metazoa > Chordata > Mammalia > Primates > Cercopithecidae > Piliocolobus > Piliocolobus tephrosceles. The sequence continues at coordinate 1,705,880 of NC_045449.1, forward strand.
ACCTGTTGTTAGGCGTGCTACTCTCAACGTTAAATGAGATAGGATCAGATGCACTGGGAAACAATGTCAGGGAGTGGGGTGGGGCCAGAGGGGGTTTTTGGGGTCCTTCAGCCCCATCGTGTCTGGACAGGGAAGGTGAGGTGAAGAGAGGCTGCCTCCCCGAGCTGAGACGGGACGGGCTCAGTCGTCTCCCTCTGCTGCAGGTGTCCTTTCTTTCACAGCTCAGCTTTTCTTGAAAGTTTAAAAGTTTAGCTTTCAGAACTAGCTGTGTGGCTTTGGGCCAGTCACATGCCCTCTCTGGTCTGTATCCCCTGCAGTAGAGAGAATAAATTAAACTAGAGAAACCCTCTAAAGTCCGTCTCACAAGGATTCTAGGCTTCTGAGTGTTTGGGAGCTTGGGTAAAGAATCAGAAGGGCCTGTGCTAGATAAAGGACCTGTTTGCTCGCCCAGCCGCAGACATCAGGACTAGGCTGTCACTCAGCGGAATGACTGAACTCTGAGCCCCGTGTGTCTGTTCCCTCCCGCTGGGCTCACTGAAACCACTGAAGCAAAAGGGGCTTCACTGCTCCACGCCACGCTTCCACCGCTCACAAACCGCTTCTCTCTTTGAAGGACGAGTCTCGAATTAAGGCCACTGTGGTGGACGTGAAGCCGGTGGACTACAGAGAGTACGGCCGAAGGCTGGTCCTGAGCATCAGAAGCGCGTCGATGTGAGGAGAGCAGTGCCGATGGGGTAAAAGTTTGCAAATAAAGAGCCAAAATGGAATCGATTTCCTCCCACCTCTGTGTGACAATCCCGTGTTAGCTACTGAGCACAGAGGCTCTTTATGGTGGACTAAGCAATTTCCTCTCGTGTGTGCGTCTCAGAACCCATCGGTAGGCAAAGGAAAATACGCTCGGGCGGCTGTGGTATAGATCGTGTCAGGCCTAGGGAGTCAGCCAGCGGTGAGTGTAAGACCAGTCACTCCCTCTGCCTTCAGGCTTTTGTCAATTTCATTATCATCAAGCAGGAATTATGTCATAAGTCACTGACCCTACCGGCAGACCATGAAGTAAATTATGTGACTAGGTTTTTGCTTCTCCAGCAGTGACCCCCCCGCCTCACAACTTGGGTTCTTCTCAGCAGGGAGAGCTGAGAAGCATTTGTGGGCACCTGGGTATTTTAGTAAGTGTGTCTTCCTAGAATTCAAAGGCTCTCTCTTTCTAGAGGTGCTACATAGTTGTTAATGCTTGGAATGGCAATAGGGTAGAATTATTAATCAAAGGCATCTCTTTTTATATCTGAAGAGTATCCTCCTTCAGGGTTTAATAGACTGAGTCAGATGGGTCTGATACTAATCAAAATTGTCTCTTCTGAGGACTGCTGATAAGCATTGACTTGCTGTCCCCTAGGGAAATCCAAGCGACTACAAAGCGTTTCTTTAGTTTTCATTTCAATTAATGTTGCATTTCGCTTGGTGAATGCATACTTTTTCTACCTGTACATTTTCCTGGCATTCGTATATTTTGTTTTTTTTTGACTAAAGCTACGTTACACGGAAAGGATTTTGAAGCCTTTTGTTTCCCTTGCTTTGTTTTAATAAACAGTATATTCTTTGCTTGCGAATCCTACTTTCTTTGAATGCAAAGAGTTCCCGTGACTGGAAAGCGATTAATTAGCCTTCATAATAAATGTTCACTTGGGGGAGATGTTAACTCACTATAAACCCGAAGATTAGTCCAAGGCATGGAGATCCTTCTTCCTAGTGTTTGCAGCCCTGAAATGCGTCTTTAAAAGCATGAAAACACTAAAAACAAAAAGCCATTTTGCCAAAGGATGCGGATGATCCGGCGCTTGGGATTTTACTGATGTTTACACAGCAGTCTAACACCAGCCAGGCTTTGAAATGTGTACAGACAGTGAGCTGGTAAGAAAACAGTAATTATGCCACTGGGCCTTTCCGTCAGCAAGAGCACGCTTGCTCTGTGTGTTCCTAATCATATTAATTATCTATCTGGTGGCTGCAACACACCGCCTGCCATTGGCTGCGCACTCACCCTCGTACCCCGGCAGTGCGGCGGTCAGTTGTCAGTCTGCTGCCATAGGACCTGCTGTTCATCGCTGCAGATGCCACCCGTGGAGGCTTTTGGAGGAGGCGGTGACCTGTCTGTCTCCCCCATCGCTGCCCGCCCTTGACATAGGAGCGAGCCAGCCCTAGACGGGATGACTTCCGTTCCTCGGGACAGACACAGGGACTCCTGCTCAGCCTCACCAATGGTTTAGACACATTCCTTCCTACCCTTCTCTAGTCTCAGGAGATGGTAACCGGGTCGCATTTCAGTCTCTGAGGCCTCAACCATTTTTACGGAAGTTCTTTTCTGTCTGACCTTGCTTATAAAGCACCGACTAGAAAATGACAGTCTTCAGCCTCTTCTGGATTGACAAATTGTGGGTGGGAAGTGGTGATCTAGCTTTCAGCCCAGTAACCAGTCTCTTACGCCTACTACTCCCAGCATTCCCTCCTCTCTCCACGTGTCTGTCCACACAGCGAAGAGGCCTGAGCCGCCGTGGCACCAGGACGCATCCGGGGAACATTAACGCCCGTCCCGGCGCCTTCTCAGTGGCCAGCGTGACGAACCCAGCACGTCTCCGTGGATGTGACTGGAAACCCAGGGGCAGTGCTGGGGGGTAGGGCTCCCTTGAGGATGTTTCGAACAGATTTCCCCACTAAAAGGTCAGATCACCAGCAGAGGAGCATCAGACATTGGCTCCACTGTTGGGCTTTTAAGAGATTTTGGTCCCTGAGGGTTGCCTAAATAGATTCTGGCCCACAGTTCGTAGAATTCTCTTGGATATAGTTTACCTCGAAAGGCTATTCTTGTGGTTCTATTTCTCCTCTTTCACTTAGAGATCAATGTTGATTTTGCGTACACCATGACATCAGCATTAAGCAATTAGGAGGAAAAAATCTAATGATTTCGCCTTTATTTCAAGCGGTTCTTGAATTCCCTCCAGTCTCATTGTGAAAGGGGCAGGGAAAAAAATAAAAGGGTAATAATCTGATTTCTGTCCATATTTCCAGTGTTTCATGCTTTCCGTTAAAACCTTGCTGATCTCTCGCGTGCTGTCCTGTTTTAAACTGTAGTCAAAAATTTCCCCTCCCCCACTTTTGTTTCCTGAGTGGGCTGTCTTCGAAAAGTATAAATAATATTGATCGTGGTATTTAATACACTAATGAAACCCATGATTATTGACTACATGATTAATATACTGTCTAAAAGTGAAGTTTGGCTGCCCAGTATGTAAAGGTTTATATTGACTCCTGTTTCTTTGGCAATATGCCGCCCAGGGTTTTATTTATAGAGAACGAAGCAGGTTGTTTGGTCTCCTTTTCTTCTTTTCACTTGTTAGAAGGCCACTATTCCCTCAGTAAATTGATTGCTTCCTTGTCTCAAAGAGAAGAATCTGCCCCCCGCCCCCACCTCCACCCCATCTCCTTCTATGTGGTTTGTTAGCTCTTAGCCTCATATCCACAGTGCTGGTGGAGTTCTGGCTTTTATAAACATCTTTGGAAATCATCGGTTCCTCAAAAACAGAGCTTAGATGTTTAATTTTCACTTATTAAAAAAAAGACTGGTATGTTTTGTTATTAAGATATTAAGTAAATGTTTAAGAAAAAAGAAAAGGATTATTTGGACTATTGAGTATTTCTTATGCAAGTAATCCGTTTATTTTAGGAAGATAATCTGCAGTTTTTTTTGTTTGTTTGTTTGTTTTTTTGAGACGGAGTCTAGCTCTGTCGCCCAGGCTGGAGTGCAGTGGCCGGATCTCGGCTCACTACAACCTCTGCCTCCTGGGTTCACACCATTCTTCTGCCTCAGCCTCCCGAGTAGCTGGGACTATAGGCGCCCGCCATCACGCCCGGCTAATTTTTGTGTATTTTTAGTAGAGACGGGGTTTCACTATGTTAGCCAGGATGGTCTCAGTCTCCTGACCTTGTGGTCTGCCCGCCTCAGCCTCCCAAAGTGCTGGGATTACAGACGTGAGCCACCAGGCCTGGCCGATTTTTTACATTTTTAATAGAGACGAGGTTTCACTCTGTTCGCCAGGCTGGTCTCGAACTCCTGACCTCAGGTGATGTGCCCACCTCAGCCTCCCAAAGTGCTGTAATTACAGGCTTGAGCCACCACGCCAGCCTTAGTGTGTCACTTTTTTTTTTTTTTTTTTTTTGAGACGG
>NC_045449.1:1710197-1720364 GCF_002776525.5 Piliocolobus tephrosceles
GGGTGTGGCGGCGCATGCCTGTAATCCCAGCTACTCCAGAGAGTGAGGCAGGAGAATCGCTTGAACCTGGGAGGCAGAGGTTGCAGTGAGCCGAGATCATGCCACTGCATTCCAGCTTGGGCAACAAGAGCGAAACTCCGTCTCACTCTCTGGAGTAGCTGGGATTACAGGCATGCGCCGCCACACCCAGCTAATTTTGTATTTTTAGTTGAGATGGGGTTTCTCCATGTTGGTCAGGCTGGTCTCAAACTCTCGACCTCCGGTGATCCGCCCACCTTGGCCTCCCAAAGTGCTGGAAATACAGACATGAGCCGCGGCACCCGGCCAGTGTGTGACTTTAAATCAAGATACCTTTCCCTGAGAGCTGTGGACTATTTGGAGCAAGGCTTGGGGGCTAAGTAGTCATATCACAGTGAAATTAAAATGCAGTTGAGGGAGAAATTGCTGGAAGACTGGAGTCAGTCAGGAAAGACATCACAAAGAATTGGGTGATTTGAGACTCACAGATTAGAGCCTTCATTTAGGTCAAGGCTGTCCAGTCTGTGTGTGGAAGACCTAGAGCAATACCTGGAAACAGTGGTGTGTGCTGTGTTCATCACTGACATGAAGCCACGTAGTGCCACGGAGGCTGGATAGAGGCACCGAAGGGAGCTGTGTTCCTGGTGCAAACAGGGTAGGGTTTGAGCATGGGCTGAGTAAAAGGTTCTTTTTTTTTTTTTTTTTTTTGAGATGGAGTCTCTCTGTTGCCCAGGCTGGAGGGCAGTGGCGCAGTCTCGGCTCATTGCAACCTCCACCTCCCAGGTTCAAGCGATTCTCCTGCCTCAGCCTCCTGAGTAGCTGGGATTACAGGCATGTGTCACCACGTCCGGCTAATTTCTGTATTTTTAGTAGAGACAGTGTTTCCCTATGTTGGCCAGGCTGATCCTGAACTCCTGACCTCCGGTGATCTGGCCTCCTCGACCTCCCAAAGTACTGGGATTACGGACGTGAGACACTGTGCCTGGTCAGTAAGAGGTTCTTGCGTTATCCATCGCCATACCCCTAACCTGCATTGGGTTTGTCGTGAGAGTGTCTGACTCGCCAGTGAGCTCGTGAGTGTGTGTGAGAGGCTTTGAACCAGCCACCTGGCTGCATTTGCAGCTTCTCAGGCTCTTAGTAGCTGTCATTTTACACCCTCTCTTTAGCTGTTGATGAGTCTCAAAATGTATACTTTTCAATAAACCATTTTTTTCAGCCGTGAATAGACCTTGTGAAAAACTGAATCCCACCTGCCTCGTGAGAAATATTTATATAGCCAATTCAAAAGTGATCATGTAAACTTTTAATAATTGTGAGCCGTTCTTATAAAATTATGCCCGTTCCCTAGTGAAATACCACCCAGCTGGTAATTGGAAGTTTGTGCTGTCATTAAAAATGACAGCTTCCTCAGATAACATTCTTGGTGCTTGTAAAATGCAAATAACCAAACCTATATTTAACTTGTGTGTGGTGCAGCTTCCTTTCAACGGCCAGGTAACCCAGAGGCTGGTGGCTGTTACGGAGGAGGGCTCGCTACAGGGAGCTGCAGCTCTGTGCTCTTGAATGCCCTGCCCTGAAATGGAGTCAGAACAGCCAGGACTTTTTAAAAATAAGCCCCAATTGGACTCTCATCTCTTCTCACCGTTGACACTGCTGTTCATGTTGAAGTTTATTTATATCTTCAGTCAGCCATGGTACAGAGGTCATTTCTATTGGCCTAAAATTTTAGAGGCTTATATGTTTGCCTGGGAACGCTGATCTCCTCAGTACTTAGGCTTGTAATGCAAAGCCTGTCTCTTGCAGAAGCTTTTCTGCTTCTGTAACGCCGCGACTCCCACCATCACCACCACCACCACCAATTTCCTGCTCCACGATTCATTCAAAACCTGAATAGCTGTATAAGGTGCATCCTTGAAAATGAGCTCTCCTCCCCTAATGGGCTCTTTCCAGGCAGCAAACCTTCCATAAAGGAGCCACTAATTAAGCAAAAAACAGTTCGTCTTAGCCACGTTTCAGGAACCCAGCAGTCAGTTTAGAAGATGGCAACATCCTTTATAGCCGTGATGTTAATAATATTCTTTTGTCTCATACCAGGGTCTTTAACCGGCGGTTTGTGTGTTTGGCTGCGTGTGTGTCCCTGTTCCTGTCTTGCTCTCCATCTTGAAGAGGAAGATGTGTTTCCGTGGACTTTTATTTTTATGGAAATCCTTGTTAAAGTCACTCTTTAAGGATCAAACCCACACCAAGCCTTCCTGGTTGGAAAGAGGCACTGGAAAGAGTGTGATTTGCAGTGGGGGCACGCACAGGCTCTCTGGGAAGACGCCTGTCAGTCAAAGCGGCTCTCATTGTGAGAGGATCTGACTGCTTGGTTCCCTTCCATCTCCGTCTGAGGGAGAATTGAAGGTGTTAGCAGGCTCACCGGGCAGCAACACTCAGACCGATGTGCAGGCCGCCGCCGCGTGCTGCACGTGCTTCCTGATAGAACCTTGAGCTCCTGCAGCCAAGCCTCATTGTGTGTGTGTGTTATTAAAGTGCCAGTGACTAGGAAAAGCAGAGCCCTGTTAATTAGAGTGCAACATTCTTGCATAGTGGTAGTGTTCCGTTTGTGGCATAATTGTCACAGCAAATTACCAGTTAGGTTAAATATTGAGCTGGTAGTTCTCAGCGCTTCCATTCTTGGCTCCACCCCGCCACCCCCCCACCCCCTCCTACCCTCCCTCACCATCACCTGCTGGCCTGCACTTCTAACTTGATCTTCTGCCAAGTGGTAGCTTTTAAGTGAGGCTTAGAGCAGATACACTTTACAGCAGGAGCAATAAATCTAGCTTTAGGCGAGTTATAGGATGCCAGGAACATCTGAATGAGGGGTCCAATTTCTGCTGTGTATGGGGGTGTGCGGGGTCATCTTGTGGGGCTTCTGACTCCAGCAATAAAACTGGGTCCTCCGTATATCTGACATGGTGTCTGTCCCGTGAGAAGATACTTGAGGTGACACAAGAAATGCGAAGGAAATAGAAGACCTGGACCCTTCTCAATTTGCATCCATGAGCCGGGGAGCCTCACACAGTGGAAGAGCACTTTCTATAAGCAAAAGCAGAGGGACAGGGTGCTGAGTATGTGGTGTGGGAAGGGGGTCCAGTGGAGGAGAGGGGACAGTCTGGTGGAGGTAGACACAAGACCTGTGAGTTATCATCGTGAAGGTGCCAAAAAGGGACCAGCTGGAAGAAAAGTCCATTTCAAACTGAAGGACCGACACTTTGCGCAGGAGCCAGTAAACCAGATGCAGGTGATACCAAGAAAATTAGCTTGGTTTGAGCGGTGAGTCTTTGTAGAAAAATAAATGATATTGCTGCACACCGGGAGGGCGGCCTGGATCTTCATTTCCTTGGAGCTTAAGATTTAAGCCCTGTGGAATGTAGGTTCTAGGAGTGTCCTTTGTCACTAATTGACCTTTCAGCTGCTCATAGAGCTGGCATTCTCACAGGCCAGGTACACGGAAAGAGAACACCACCTCAGCAGCCTGCCTCCGCTTAGCCCACTGCATAGCTGAGGAAATCCTGCCGGGGATGTTATTGGAGGGTTATGCGCTCGATTCCTCCCGAGCTCCGTGCTGGGCTGCTCATTTTCTTTGGACAAAGATAGACTGGCTCCCTCTCTTGTTGATGGAATGGAAATTCTCTTGCATTATGGCTCGTGTGATAACTTCGGTGGTGGTGGTGTGGGGATAATGAAGAGTCTCTTAATGGCTCTAGTTAAACCTGGTAATATCAACTCTATCAAACTGGAGCTGGCTGTGGGAATCTAACCCACTTTTGTATTCCTAAACGCCTAAAACCTGCCACGGGCATCTTTGCAGTGTTAATAAGGAACCAGTCATTGCTTGTCTGTGTGCCGGAACGTATTTATAAGCCTGTGTTAATTTCTGGAATAGCGCCTCTTCCAATCCCAGCCCCCGGTCAGTCTCCCCGGATAGGTTTGGGAAGTCAGGTCGTTTTGGCCACACATCACCATTCTCGGTCCCTGAGCCGGGCGTGCTGGTTTAGTGCCCCCAGAGGAAGAGAACTCATTTTATTCTGGAAATTGGGGAAGTGAATTTGCTTCAGGACCTGCCCAGGTCTAATTAGTCCAGTCCATAAGCAGGCCTGGCTCCGTGTCTGAGGCATGCGTGCACGTGGATGGTGTGTGTGCACACGTGTGTGTGTGGCATGTGCACGTGTGTGCCCTGGCAGCCACTATAACGCGCCCGGCAGTGGCTGCTGTTCGCCCAGGTTGGCCCAGTTCAGTCCTGCTTCCCAGGGTAGCTAGTGTATGTGGCCACCTTAAAACCCCCAAAAGCCTTCCGGGTGCACCCCCAAATGGAGAAGGAGCCGGGTGAGGTGTGATTAGGAAATGGGAGCCACGTGCCAAGACAGAGGAAGGGAAAATGGGGAGAAAACAAGAAAAGGAATAGGTGGGGAGAGAGGTCATTTTCACCTAAATTAAAGAATGGAAATGACCACGATGAACACAACGAGGGCCAGGATTCCGCAGCCAGAGCTGCGAGACCGTGACAAATGGCTCTCCAGGGAAACGGGGCACAGCCTCCTCTCCTGGAAGTCAGGAAAGGGGTCTCTCCACCAACCAGGGGCGGGAGGCAGAGCCTGCGCCGCCGGATTTAGCCTGGAAGTTAAAATCACTGAAGCAGTTTATAGAAACAGCAGAGTGAGCCGCCGCGCAGTCAGTAGGCAGGACCCAGAGACGCTGGCATAAATGTTTCAAATGTGCTCAGGGTAATTAGTTTTGAATTACCATGTGCATATTTTAAACATTTAAATGATCATCCCAGCTTTTCGAAAACAGTTGCACGCGGCTTGATGTCGCCTGCCCTCCCGGGCGGCCTCCCCACGGGGACACAGCCAGGTGGCGCCTCGGGGTCGTGCGGCCTCAGCCCGGGAGGGGCGCGCGCTAAGCCCGGGGATCAGCGCGGATTAGGCCACAGCCCCGAGTCCGGGCGCAGCCGCTCGCCCGGGACTTCCCTTCCTCCCAGCCTGCGTCGGCTGTGCCAGGTTTTCCAAAACGTTCTGCTCATTGCTTCAGTTCCCCATTGTGCATGAAAATACAATTCCACGCGGGCAGCTTTTTCTCCCCCGTTTGATTTCCCGGAGACCCAGGTGGCTGGGAAACTTGAAAGGTGACTGGGCCAGGTGGGAGCCGCGTTTGGTGTTTGAAGCCAGCGACCTTGTCCGCCAGTCTCTCAGGGCGAACTGCCTTCCCCCAACTCCGTTCTCCCTGGGGTTCGACTCAGAATGCAGACGACGATTTCCAAATTCCCTAATTCCGGAGGCGCTGGGAGGGGCGAAGGTTTCAGGCCTGGACCCCCCCCCCCCCGCGCCTTCCCTGCCGGCTGCAGGGGCGGACCCAGGCTGCGCCCCCGGGTATCTCACAGACGCCCTGTCTGTGAGATGTCTAAAGTCAGATCTCTAATTTGAGGCACCCGAATTTAGCACCGTGGCTTAGAAACGCTGCCCTGCGTCCCCTTCCTCCCGGTTACAAGCTGTTTCTCCAGCAGGTGGAGCTGGGAGAATAAAAACTAGGAGCCTGTGCCTGGGACCTTGAAGAGGGAGCTAGCTATCAGTGCTGAAATCCTGATTGAATGAAAATTGTTCATTATGCAAACCGTCTGGTTCAGTACACAGAGGCAGCCCCCAGGCGCAAACCCCAAGTAGTTGCTTCTTCTCTCCCCAGATTAAAACATATGAACTGCTTTGATGTAATCTTATAACAAAGCCTAATAGAAATTTTATTTCTTTGAAGTTGCCTGTCATTTCGTATTGCCCCCCCTTCTGCCGTCCTATTAATACCCGTGCAGTCTGGGATACGCTGCCGAGTTTAGACCGTATTTGATGATGGGAACAGTGCGTTTACCTCGGCAGTGGCCGGAGTTATTTAAATACAGTTACACTGCTTGCAATATGTTTAATCTCTTGGGCTTTTTCCCCCCCACTGCTATTTATCATGTTAATAGAATGCTACAGAATATCACATTATGCAATGTGTTTAAATTAATCAATTATATTAGAAAAATATTGGATAGGAGTTTCAATGGTAAGTGGGTTTTCGTGGAAATAGTTTCTCATTAGTAGATCAGCTGCACACAGGGTGGAAATTGTAAGGATTTGGGAATACGCTGTATTTATGACCTATTTGGCTAATTAAAATTAAAGCATAATTTTAGCATGAAGTTACTGCAAGACTTTGCAGAGAGGGTGGAGAAAGAAACTTGCCCAAATCCAGTTACTTTTAAATGTCAGTTGCCATAACAACTTCACATGAGCCATATTTTTACTTGAAAATTCCTTTTAGGATTCGGTTGCTATAATAATTTGCCTCAGCTCTTTTTAGGAGACATATTTTCCAATTTTCCTTCTGTGATCATTTCAAGACTTTCATTACTGTAATGAAAAATGACCATGCAAACCTCAACTCTTCCTTTCTCAGTGTGCAGGAGCAGAGTGGTCCCCCAAAATGGAAATAGAGGTTTCCAGGAGGTATGCTGTAGGAAGGCACCCCCGGGCCATGGGGGGAAGGGGCCAAGCTCCCGGGATCCATTGTTTCAGGACTCAGTTCCCTTCTGGGTGGGAATTATGAAGCCAACAGAATTTTTTGAGGTGTGGCTGTTAAGCTTTTCTATGTCCTGGGAGTTCTGCATGAGGCAAAGGCCAGCCTGACCATCTCAAGGAAGAATGAGTCTACTCATGTATTATGAACGCCCACGGGGGGCATCAGCTTGTCATTCAGAGGAACTGTTGGCATTTGATGAGCGAGTGAGGCAATCCCCAGAGTATTTACTTAGAAGCAAAGTGGTAGCAGAGTCAAGTTCAGTGCCCTTTCTTTTCGGTGTTTAGCTGCTAACTTTAATTCATTAGCCAATATGACCTCGAAGAAGCAGCTGCAGCTATGCTCTGTTCTGGCCACAGACACAGCAGAGGGGACTAGTTTCTGCCAGCCTTCCAGATCTCTCTGGGCCAACACCGTTGTTGCTGAAGGCAAGCTCGGGGTCCCAAGAAAAAGGTCCTGCAAGCAGGAAGAACATTCCATTTCAAAAGGCTTCTGGTTCCTCCTTCTGGGGGGAGCCTGGCTGCTCTTGCTGACTGGTGTCCCTGGCAGAAGCTGTAATCCGGTCTCTGGCTTTAGGGATACCATAGTTCCTCTTTTGGGAATTACCATGGTCCTTCCTCTCCCTTTTCCATCTTCTGTCTTTCTACACCAACTCTTTGGTGGGGTCTCCAATGGCTATATATATATACATATATATATATTTTTTTTTTTTTTAGATGGAGTTTCGCTCTTGTTGCCCAGGCCGGAGTGCAATGGCACAATCTCGGCTCACTGCAACCTCTGCCTCCTGGGTTCAAGCGATTCTCCAGCCTCAGCCTCCACCTCCAGAGTAGCTGGGATTACAGGCACTCACAACCATGCCCGGCTAATTTTTGTATTTTTAGTAGAGACGGTTTTGCCATGTTGGCCAGGCTGGTCTTGAACTTCTAACCTCAGGTGATCCACCCACCTTGGCCTCCCAAAGTGCTGGGATTACAGGCATGAGCCACCATGACCACAATGGCCACAACTTTTTTGGGGGGACTCTATAGCTTGAAAGGGGCTGGGGGGCCGGGCGCGGTGGCTCATGCCTGTAATCTCAGCACTTTGGGAGGAGGGCGGGAGGTAAGCAGGTGTCCTCTTTCCTCTGCTCTTCTTGCAGGAGGCCCGCTGTCCCCTTTCCTTTTTCCTCCTGGTGTCCTGACATGTGCAGCCAGGGGGACATTTGTCTCTCCCACCTCACAGGGTGGAAGTGAGGATCAAACACAATAATTTGTGGGAAAGGGAAAACATAAAACAGTCCATAAATGTGCAAGGAATCATAATTATTATATTTTCTCCTCTGGGTGAACCAGACTTTGGAGGTGTGAAGCTCACACACGAGGAAAATCAACCGAGCCCGATCCACGAGCTGCTCTTTTCAAACCTCAGTGACGTGCCTCTGGAAGAGACTTTGGTGAGGGTTTGCATCTGTTTGGGGATGTCCAACATTTTGATTGTTCTGTACACGTCCGCCGAAATGTAATACTTGACATTTCTCTAGAACCCGTTGTATTTTTTTTAAACCGTGTAACTGAACTATATGTTCAGGGAAATGGAAATAAAACATGATTGGTTAGTTTAGATATGAAAGTGGAGTTTCTGCTTTATCCTCACCCTCCTTTGAGGACACTCATTCTTTCCCCACTTTCCGGCCCCCAGACGTAGAAAATAGACTGTTCCTTTGCACATGAGGGAGGCAGCGTGGGGAGAAAGACAACGTGCGGACTGTGGTCAGGCAGATCTGGGTTCAAATCCCCCATCTTCCATTTACCTGACCTCAGAACTTATTCCCTCGTGTATAAAGCAAGGATGATATTAGTGCATGCCTTTGGGGCCAGTTGTAAGGATTAGAAATACCATACATAAAACACCTAGCATATCATGGGCTAACATTTGTTTTTCTTTTATACATCTAATTCTGGGAGACGTGGGCTACATTTTTTAAAATGCAGTGATGGCTGCTATCCATGCTCAAGGAAAACTGGAAATTCCTTTGGTCAGTCTGGCCCAGCTGCTGGTGCCTGGAACTTCTGGGGGATGCTTTCATGGCCTCGGGTGATTAGCATGAGGCAGCTTCTGCAGTCTGGTGGTGACCATCATTTCTTAGAGATCCTGAAGGTAAATTTGGGACAGTGGGTGAACAGCATTGCAGGCAGGTTGATTTTTGACTCAACCAAAAAAAGTGCTTTCTAATGATCAGAACCCACCTGTGACATAACAGGTTCCTTTAGAGTAGAATGAGCTTCCGTCCCTTTCCCATCGACAAAAGGCTGGTAAATGTCTGCAAAGCCCCCTGTAGGAGCAGAGCCCTGTGCTTGGCCCTGGCGACTGCCAGCTTCCGGTGAGGACACGTGAGGAGGAGTATCCCTGGTTCCCGTGCTTGGCTCAGATTTCTCTTTTGGCTCCGTTCCTCGCTGAGGGTGCCTTGTGGGCAAGATGCTGTGCTGTGGTCTCCCACTTTAGAAACCGCCTCAGCGAGAAGGGACTCGAGGCTGAGGGACCCTCTGAGACAGGGACATGGTTTAGGCAGGTGTGGCCTATGTTTGGGAAAGGTCCAGTGCCCCCGTGGCTTTGTGATGGATCCAAAATTACAGTTACCCAGCTAGGCACAGAGGCTCACGCCTGTATTCCCAGAACTTTGGGAGGCTGAGGCGGGCGGATCACTTGAGGTCAGGAGTTCGAGACCAGCCTGGCCAACATGGTGAAACCCCATCTCTACCAAAAATATAAAAATTAGCCGGGCCTTGTGGCGGTGTGTGCCTGTAGTCCCAGCTGCTCGGGAGCTTGGGGCAGGAGAATTGCTTGAAGGCGGGAGGTGGAGGTTACAGTGAGCCGAGATCGTGCCACTGCACTCCAGCCTGGGCAACAGAGCGAGACTCCATCTCAAGAAAAAAAAAAAAAAAAACACCAAAATTATGGTAACCCAAGGGGTGACTGGGTTACTGGCAGTCGGCAGGGGCAGTTACTGGCTAACTGGCAGTGGGCAGTTAGCCCTGTTGCAGGGAACTTGCCACCACCATCCCTATCTGGCGCTCTCCCTCCCCTTCATTCTTTCCCTTCTTCTCTCTCTACCCCCTTCTCTTTTTTTCTCCTCTGTCCCATTGACAGCAGAGGATCCAGTGGGGCCTGAGAGAGAAGGCTTTGTCCGGGGAGCAGTTCTCTGGGTCACCGTGGCTACCACAGTAGGTTGAACGGTGGCTGCCCATAAGATTTGTCCACCTGGAAACAGAGCATGAAACCTCGATGGGAAAAACGGTCCTTGCAGATGTGTTTGTTAAGGACTACAAGACAAGGTCATCCTGGATAGGGTGGGCCCTAAATCCAATGACAAGTGTCCTTCTAGGAGAACAGAAGGAAAAGGAGACAGGACGCTCAGCAAAGGGGACGTGAAGACAGAGGCAGAGAGGCTGGAGGGATGTCCCTACAAACCCAGGAACACCAAAGATTGTGTGTAGCAGCCACCAGAGGCCAAGAGAAAGGCATAGAACAACATGGCAAGACCCCAGCTCTACCAAAAAAAAAAAAAAAAAA
>NC_045449.1:1720464-1732150 GCF_002776525.5 Piliocolobus tephrosceles
GGCACACCAGCCTGGGTGACAAAGTGAGACCCTAGGCTGGGCACGGTGGCTCACGCCTGTAATCCCAGCACTTTGGGAGGCTGAGGCGGGCGGATCATGAGGTCAGGAGTTCAAGACCAGCCTGGCCAATATAGTGAAACCCCGTCTCTACTAAAAACACACAAAAAATTAGCCGGGCGTGGTGGCGGGCGCCTGTAATCCCAGCTACTCACAAGGCTGAGGCAGAAGAATCGCCTGAACCCGGGAGGCGAAGGTTGCAGTGAGCCGAGATCATGCCACTGCACTCCAGCCTGGGGGACAGGGTGAGACCCTATCTCAAAAAAAAAAAAAAAAAAGAAAGAAAAAAGAAAGACATGGAACAGATTCTCCCTGAGAGCCTCCAGGACTGAACTCGACCAACACCTTGATTTCAGACTCTGGCCTCCAGAGCTAGAGAGAAAGAGTTTCTCTTGTTTCCAGCCACGCAGTTTGTGGTGGTCTGTTTCCGCAGCCCTGGGAACACCAGCAGCCCATTGTGTCTGCCATCTTGAATTATCCTGTGTTCTTTTGCCTGGGTCAGTGGGGAAGCTGTGGGTTCCTCAGGTTTCCATCGTATTCATTCGTAACTGGGATCCCTCACTCTGGGGCTGTCGGGTTCCAATCCTCATGGCACAGCTCACCTTTCCTCATCCCCCAGTGCCCCCTGGTGTCTGCCTTGTTCTGTGTCAGGTGTGGTTGCATCCTTAGGGACTGGGGTTCTTATCACTTACTGGCATCGGAGCCGGCTCCGAGGAGCACGGAGCCCTGGGCACAGGCTCCCAACCCACGCAGGAAAAGAAAAAAAAAAAAAAGACCCATCAGCAACTGGAAGAACAACTTTTTCAAAAATCACCTTTTGAAAATAGTGGCACCAGCCAGGCGCGGTGGCTCACACCTGGAATCCCAGCACTTTGGGAGGCCGAGGCGGGCGGATCACGAGGTCAGGAGATTGAGACCATCCTGGCGAACATGGTGAAACCCCGTCTCTACTAAAAATAGAAAAAAAACTAGCCAGGTGTGGTGGCGGCGCCTGTAGTCCCAGCTACTTGGGAGACTGAGGCAGGAGAATGGCATGAACCCGGGAGGTGGAGCTTGCAGTGAGCCAAGATCATGCCACTGCACTCCAGCCTGGGGGACAGAGCGAGACTCCATCTCAAAAAAAAAAAAAAAAAAAGAAAAGAAAAGACTGGCACCAAGCATGCAGTAAATAGCTTTCAGCCACATTCCACCAGCCATAAATTTGATCTGTTTTGACCTGGACACAGCTGTTTCCTCTCCTCCCTTCAGCCTCTGACTCTGAAATGGCAGCGGCCAAGTGCCCATTGTCATCGGCGGTGAGTTCTCGTGGTGAAAGGCACTTTAATGAGAGAGTTGGCATCACGTCCTGCACCTCAGCATGTACTGTTCCCTCAGCAAAGTTTTTAGTTAGCGAGTTTGGGGGTTTTGATCTGGAGAGCACTAGGGAGAGAAGCTGGAAGGCCCAGCAGTGACATCCCTTTGGAGCCGGCGCTGTCTTCCAGGAGCTGAGGATGAGCCCGCAGGGGGTCTAGAGGTGGGCCGTGAAGGTGGCATGCTGGGCTGTTCCCTCCTATCCACTGCTGCCCCCACCCCCAGCCCCCTGCCTTCTCCTAGGAGGACAGCAGAACCCCTGGGTGTGGTTCTTTGAGCTTCAATGGGCCTGCCCGGGTTTTCAGACAGAAGTGTCTCTTCTCAGTGCAACCCAGGATTAGTATGGAAATAGAGACCTCCTTTTTTTTTTTTTTTTGAGACGGAGTCTCGCTCTGTCGCCCAGGCTGGAGTGCAGTGGCCGGATCTCAGCTCACTGCAAGCTCCGCCTCCCGGGTTTACGCCATTCTCCTGAGTCAGCCTCCCGTGTAGCTGGGACTACAGGCACCGCCAACTCGCCCGGCTAGTTTTTTGTATTTTTTAGTAGAGACGGGGTTTCACCATGTTAGCCAGGATGGTCTCGATCTCCTGACCTTGTGATCCGCCCGTCTCGGCCTCCCAAAGTGCTGGGATTACAGGCTTGAGCCACCGCGCCTGGCCAAGACATCATTTTTAAGGGGGCCTCTGCTGATATCCCCTTTACCGTGGGTGTGGGGGAGTCAGCCCCTGGGCTTTGCTCTAAGCAGCGAGCGTCCACCGATCCTGTCTCCTGGCAGGTGGCACCCAACATGCTCTTGTATGGGACCCTGTCACTCCGGAACATCCGTCGAGATTCTCCCAGCCAGGCTCGATGTCCGAGGAGCAGAGGCCTTTCTGATTCTCAGAACCAAGAAGAACCTTTTTATTTTTTATTTTTATTTATTTATTTTTTTTGAGAGGGAGTCTTGCTCTGTCGCCCAGGCTGGAGTGCAGCAGCACGATCTCGGCTCATTGCAATCTCCACCTCCTGGGTTCAAGCAATTTTTCTGCCTCAGCCTCCCGAGTAGCTGGGATTACAGGTGCACACCACCACGCCCAGCTAGTTTTGTGTTTTCAGTAGAGATGGGATTTCACCATATTGGCCAGGTTGGTCTCAAACTCCTGACCTTGTGATCCGCCTGCCATGGCCTCCAAAGGTGCTGGGATTACAGGCGTGAGCCACCGCTCCTGGCCTAGAAGAACCTTTTAAACCTTTTCATCTCATTCTTTCTTTCTCCTTTTTTCCTTTTAGTATTATTAACTGTGTGAGAGCACCAAGGACGGAATGCTGCTGAAAATGAGAGGGCTGTCAAAAACCAGAAAGAAAGGAAGTCAAATGCTACCCCCAGCAGCAATCACTGGCAGGTATGCCGCGATCCCCCCATTTCTCAGCGGGGTGGTCCTACCTGTGCCAGCCTAATTGCCACCAGTCTGCGGCCCTGTGTGGTAATGAGGGAGTCGGGCGCTACGCACTCTTTAAATGACCAACATTTAAACGACATCCATTTACCTTTCACGCACCTCTGCTTCGCTTCGTAATTATTGGCAGCATCTGACTTCCTCTTTTGCTACGGAATCCATTTCCTCATCCTCCTGGGGAGAGGCTGTGGCCCCCCGTGTACCGTGGGGCGACACGTTTTGTGGCAACAGATTGTGATTTGGGGAAGGAGGCTGCGACCCTCAGGATGACAGAGGTGCTGGGAGAGGGGACCTCTCTTCCGTGGAAAAGCAGCGTCTTTAATGGAGTCCTTAGCAATGGCAGAGGGAGGGGTGCTGTAGGGAAATGCACGAAGCTACAGCGTGAAGTGTAAATATGATGACTGTTGTCTTTTTCTTGGGAGGTAAATAAATCAGCTCGATGTAGATTCGAGAGGTGGCTGGTGGTGCTGTGTACTCACACGGCACCCCGAACTCGGCCTCTTCAGAGTGCTTCAGATGTTGATTCATTACGCCTTCCACCAGCTCAGGGAGGAGGGAGGTGTGGAGAATTATTATCCCGGCTCTAAACCCAGGGACTGGGTGAGGTTAAGAGGCAGTAAGTTGGGAGGAAAAGGCGGCGGCCCCGGCAACCCAGCCAACACTTCCGCCGCTAGAAACGTCTGCTCCACTTAGAAACAAGTCATTGTCAGGTAACCTATTTTTTGGGGTGTAATTTCAGCATATGAGGGCTTTGTCTCCTCTGTATATTTCCTTGCTTGAAAAATGTATGAGCTTATGGAGCAGGAGAGAGTGACTTTAATCCTGTGCCAAGCTTGTTTGGAGGCTGAAGCGTCCGACAGGGAAACAGGAGAAGCTGACACACTCCAGGTCCCAGCCCCACTGGAATGGAGTCCCTTTGGCACATGGATAAAAACAAAAGCCCGGGCTGGGGCGCTGTGTTGCGCCGGTGGAATCACAAGGCTTATAACCTTGAGTTTCAGGAGTGTGGATCTGAAATGGTTTGATCATTAAGAAACTGTTGGCCAAGTGTCCGGAGGAAGGGTTCAGCCTGAGGCTCCGGCCGGGTTCTGTGTAGCAGCTGGTGCAGGGACCCTGGAGGAGCAGCTGGGCTCTGCGAATGGGTGGAAAGGGGAGAGTCTTTGTCATCCCAGGGCCAGAGTTCAACCTCAACTATAGCATGGGAAAGTCAGGCAGGGAGGAAGGGCGATATTCAGACCCCAAAGGGGCGGGCAGCGTGTTGAACAGTCCTCTGCAGTGCATCTGGGGCAGTCTTGGGCTCATCTCGCCCCAATCCCTGCCGCTCTCCTGGGGCACCTGTGAACGGGAGGTGTGAGCAGGCCAGTTGCCGGCGGAGCTCTGTCGTGTGGGTTACCAAGGAACGAGAGAACAGAGGAAGCTGCCTTCAGAATCCCCAAAGACCAATTTCTTCCAGCCCCAGCAAGTGTGGGGAGCCTCCACCGAGTCCCGGACGTCAGGGTGGCTGCGGCTCGGCATCTTCCGATGGCCTGACAGACGGAGGCACCCCCGGCACCTCCAGGCACCTGGGGAGAGCACAGGGAGGTGCCCGACGCGCCTGGCTCCTTCTCTGACGGAAGGCACCTCTGGGCATGCCTGCCTGGGCAGCACCTCCTGCCCCTTGTGCATTGAAAGGGGGAAGAAGCCCCTTGCTTGTTTACTCAGCCCACAGGGCCCAGGCTGCTCCCAGCCCCACTGGGCAGGCCCTGTAGGGACAGTGGCAGTGGGCAGTTAGCCCTGTTGCAGGGAACTTGCCACCACCATCCCTATCTGCTGCTCTCCCTCCCCTTCATTCTTTCCCTTCTTCTCTCTCTACCCCCTTCTCTTTTTTTTTCTCACTCAGCCTCTCTGCTGAATTCTGCATTGACATCAGCACTTCCAAAAACAACAACAAAGGAAAGTAGGTCAGCGGCGTGCCGGATCGGAGCTGGGCCCCGGTGCCAGCTGAGTCCGGGGCTGCGGCCCATCTCATGGAGAGCCGGGGGCACCCCAAACTCTGCGCCACAGGCTGGCACATGCAGCTCGGTTCCTGCCCTGTGTTCTCAGGGGGAAGGGGTAGGTACGCGTGCATGGCCTGTGTGTTGGCATGCTGGCTTACGGACGGGGCAGAGTTGGGGTTTCTGCACCGAAGGCAACACTGTGTACACTCCATACAATCCTTCTGGTCCAGGTATGATAGAACTGGGGGTCAAGAAACGCAGGGTGCACACGCCTGCAATTGGGACTGGGATCCAGCCTGCAAATGCACATTGATTGACATACGTGTGTGCACGAGCCTGACGGCACGGCCTTCTCAGCCCTCTCCCTCCAGAGCTTTACGCATAACATTTCCTCAGCTCTCTACGGTCACGGAACTCCCAGTTCTACTTGAAAGATTACCCAACATGCTAATTGGGACTCCTGCTATGATTAAAAAGAAATTTCAGATTAGAGCCACCATGCCATAGAGCTCAGGAAGAAAACAGCTCTTTATAAACCCAGCAGGAGCAGACTTCCGTTTATTTATTTATTTTTCTAACTTTGAAAGAAATTGCATCTCGATGTTGTCTGGCCCACAATGAGTGACTCAAGTACAAATAGTCACCAGGTCAGGCCCAAACCGTAAAGAGAGGGGCCCTCGGGAAGAGATAAAATTACAGCCTCTTCCCCCGCCCCCGGCTTTCTAACACGTAACCGAGTTATTTCGGTAAGCCTAGATCCTGCCTCGGCCAGCGCCTTTGGCCCCCTGACCTGGGACATGCTGCCGTTCCATCTGGGTCAGGCTTCACCCACGATAAAGCTTTTATGAGCAGCCCAGGGGGAGGAGCACATTTCTTTTTTGTTGTTGTTGAGACGGAGTCTCGCTCTGTCGTCCAGGCTGGAGTGCAGTGACCGGATCTCAGCTCACTGCACCTCTCGGGTTCACGCCATTCTCCTGCCTCAGCCTCCCGAGTAGCTGGGATGCAGCCGCCGCCACCACGCCTGGCTAGTTTTTTGTATTTTTTAGTAGAGACGGGGTTTCACCGTGTTAGCCAGGATGGTCTCGATCTCCTGACCTCGTGATCCGCCCATCTCAGCCTCCCAAAGTGCTGGGATGACAGGCTTGAGCCACCGCGCCCGGCCCAGGAGCACATTTCAGTGAAGCTCCCTGAAGCGATTAGCTCTGGAGGTCCCCTGAGGAGGCTGCAGGGAGGGAGGATTTAAGCTGTGGTCAGTAAGAGGTAGACACAGCTATAAGAGCAACACGTCTCAATGATTTCATCGCAGCGCTGAGCTCATCGCATTGATACTTTTAGAGTTCATTAGCTTGGGGAGGGCGCTGGCATGCTGTACCAGGTCCCCTGGGCATCTGACCTCTCAAAGCAGCTCTTCTTGGATCAACAGGGAAGAAGTCCTACTAATTCTTTTTCTACTTCCACCATCAGCACCAAACACCCATCCCCTAGTGAAGGTTTTGAAACATTAACATGGAACCCAAACCCTCTTAAAAGGCAGCCATTTGACTTTATGAAAATAGGCTGGGCACGGTGGCTCACGCCTGCAATCCCAGCACTTTGGGAGACCGAGGCGGGCAGATCATCAGGTTTGGAGATTGAGACCATCTTGACTAACACAGTGAAACACCCTCTCGACTAAAAATACAAAAAATTAGCTGGGCATGGTGGCGGGCACCTGTAGTGCCAGCTACTCGGGAGGCTGAGGCAGGAGAATGGGGTGAACCCGGGAGGCGGAGCTTGCAGTGAGCCGAGATCGCGCCACTGTACTCCAGCCTGGGTGACAGAGTGAGACTCCATCTCAAAAAAAAAAGGAAAAAAGAAAAGAAAAGAAAAGAAAACATCTCCCTAATGTCAGCTTCATTAAAAGATGTAACAAAAGAATATCAATGTTTGCTGATAGAAGAATACAATTGTCGGCCGGGCGTGGTAGCTCTTGCCTGTAATCCCAGCACTTTGGGAGGCCAAGGCAGGCAGATTGCCTGAGGTTAGGAGTTCAAGGTTAGGCTGGTCAGCATGGTGAAACCCTGTCTCTACTGAAAATACAAAATTAGCCGGGCGTAGTGGCAGGTGCCTGTAATCCCAGCTACTCGGGAGGCTGAGTCAGGAGAATTGCTTGAACCCGGGAGGTGGAAGTTGTAGTGAGCCGAGATCACACCATTACACTCCAGCCTGGACAACAGAGTGCAGCTCTGTCTCAAAAAAAATAAAAAGAGAATGGAATTGTCTTTAAGGGTAACAGGCTGGTTATTGCAGATAATTATCTGCAAATAATGGAAGGCAGGTAACAAAGAGGAAGGAGGCCGTGCGCACGGAGCTGGCACAGGTGAGCGGAGTCATTAGCCAGAGTGGGGTTGGGTCGGGGCTGGGGACAGCATAAGGTAATGGAGCCACACTGCCAGACTCCTCCAAAATCATCATTTGCAGAGTTTTTGCATTCCACAGAGCAGTATGGTTCCAGAAAGAATGTGGAGGGCTTGCCTTGGGTTGCCAGCATTTTGTTTGGCCAATGAGAGACCCCAAGACACAGCAGCTGCTATGCACCAGTCCTGTTGGTTCAGAAAAGAAATAAATATACATATTTTTGAGACAGAGTCTCACTCTGTCACCCAGGCTGGAGTGCAATGGTGCGATCTTGGCTCACTGCAACCTCCACCTCGTGGTTCAAGCAATTCTTCTGCCTCCGCCTCCCAAGTAGCTGAGATTACAGGCACCCGCCACCAGGCCTGACTAATTTTTTTGTATTTTTTGTAGAGACGGGGTTTTGCCATGTTGGCCAGGCTGGTCTCGAACGCCCAAATTCAGGTCATCCACCCGCCTTGGCCTCCCAAATTGCTGGGATTATAGGCGTGAGCCACCGCGCCCGGCCAAAGAAAGATCTTTTTAAAACACCCTTCTCCCACCCCAAACCAAAGGAAAAAAAAAAAACAAGGACATGATTTCAGAATAAAGGATTATCTTTAGATGGAATAAATTTGGCTTAGCAAAAACTCCCTACATTAATGTTTCGTTGCAAATCGGTAAAATCGCAATCACAGGCTCCCCTTGTCTCCAAACTAGCATTTGGAAGCCAGTGTTTCAGGGAGCTTGGAGCCTGCCAGTTGCCACAGCTTTTAGGATGACAAGGAAGCAGATTGCCTGGGTTTAAAATTCCGTTGCCGGCGTCTTCTGGAACCAGCCGCTCCATCCTTTTCCCCCCCCCCCCCCCCCCCCCCCCCATTTTCCTTGTGTGACAGAGTGGAGGCGTAGATGATTGGGTTGAAACCAAATTGGTCACAAGGACAAGCTGGTCAAGAGAGACATTTTCCGCCACGGCCTTGGCTGTTTCACAGCCGGTTCTGCCAGGAGAGCTGAGGACTCGTCATCCCCAGGCAGAGCGCCACCTACGTGCCAGGTGGGAGGCGGCGTTTCGGAGGGTGAAGGGAAGGAGTCTGGGCCAGTTCTCAGCCTTTTTCAGGATCTGATAAAAAGGCCGTGGGGGGCTGCATGCACCTGTGGGCCCAGCTACTCAGGAGGCAGAGGCAGGAGGTTCGCTTGAGCCCGGGAGTTTGAGACCAGCCTGGGCAACAGAGCAAGACCCCGTCTCAAAAACATAAAATTAATTAATAAATAATAATAATTAATAATAAAGGCTGGCACAGTGGCTCACATGTGTAATCCCAGCACTTCGGGAGGTCGAGGCAGGTGGATCACTTGAGGTCAGGAGTTTGAGACCAGCCTGCTAACATGGTGAAACCCTATCTCTACTAAAAACAAAAAATTAGCCAGGAGTGGTGATGGGTGCCTGTAATCCCAGCTACTGGGGAGGCTGAGGCAGGAGAATCAGTTGAACCTGGGAGACGGAGGTTGTAGTGAGCCGAGATGGCGCCACTGTGCTCCAGTCGGGGCAACAGATTGAGACTCCATCTCAAAAAAATTAAAAAAAAAAAAAAGCTTTTGGCCTGGCATGGTGGCTCACGCCTGTAATCCCAGCACTTTGGGAGACCAAGGTGGGCAGATCACAAGGTCAGGAAATTGAGACCAGCCTGGTCAACATGGTGAAACCTCGTCCCTACTAAAAATACAAAAATTTGCTGAGCGCAGTGGCTCACGCCTGTAATCCCAACACTTTGGGAGGCCGAGGCGGGCAGATCACGAGGTCAAGAGATCGAGACTATCCTGGCTAACACAGTGAAACCCCGTCTCTACTAAAAATACAAAAAATTAGCCGGGTGTGGTAGTGGGCGCCTGTAGTCCCAGCTACTCGGGAGGCTGAGGCAGGAGAATGGTATGAACCCGGGAGGCAGAGGTTGCAGTGAGCCGAGATCATGCCACGGCACTCCAGCCTGGTGACAGAGCGAAACTGTGTCTCAAAAAAAAAGAAAAAGAAAAAGAAAGCTCGCTCTGGAAACCTGCACATTCCAGGGGCCCTGCATTGAATTCCAGGAGGTTTGTGGACACCTCCTTCTTCACCTCCCCAACCTTGTTAGGGGAACTCTGGCCAAGAACCCTGCACCTGGGCAAACACTTCTCATTTTCCATTTCTCAGTTCAATGATATAATGATGTTTAAAATCCTAAAATTTCATTCAGAAATATCCAAGGGAAAAAAAAAAAGGACTATTCCTTCCTTTGTGCCTCTTGGAAGCTTTTTTTTTTTCTTTATCAAAGTTGTTTGAAAATTGTGAAAACTTTACCTAAATAGGTAAAATGAATATCATTAACTGAAAACAAAATATATATATATTTGGAGCAGAGGTTTAATAGACAAAAGAAAGAGACAAGAGAAAGGTAAACAGCTCTGTCTCTAGTGCGAGAGAGGGAACTTCCGACAGGAAAAGGTCCAATTTTTTTTTTCTTTTTCTTTTTTCAGACGGAGTCTCCTTCTGTCGCCCAGACTGGAGTGCAGTGGCACCATCTCAGCTCAGCAAGCTCCGCCTCCCGGATTCAAGCAATTCTCCTGCCTCAGCCTCCTGAGTAGCTGGGACTACAGGCGCCCACCACCACGCACGGCTAATTTTTGTATTTTTAGTAGAGACAGGTTTTCACCGTGTTGCCAGGATGGTCTTGATCTCTTGACCTTGAGATCTGCCCACCTCAGCCTCCTAACGTGCTGGGATTACAGGCCTGAGCCACTGTGCTCAGCCCCAATTTTTTTTTTTTTTTTTTTGGCGGAGTCTCGCTCTGTCACCCAGGCTGGAGTGCAGTGGCTAGATCTTAGCTCACTGCAAGCTCCACCTCCCGGATTCACGCCATTCTCCTGCCTCAGCCTCCCCAGCAGCTGGGACTACAGGCACCCGCCACCACGCCTGGCTAATTTTTTGTATATTTAGTAGAGACGGGGTTTCACCGTGTTAGACAGGATGGTCTCGATCTCCTGACCTCGTGATCCACCCGCCTCAGCCTCCCAAAGTGCTGGGATTACAGGTGTGAGCCACTGCACCCGGGCAATATATTATTTTTAGTGGCGAACTAACAGGGAGTTACACAAGATATTACCATTGAGGGAAACTGGGTGAAAGGGCTCCACGACCTCCCTGTGCTTTCCTTTTTTCAACTTCCTGTGAACCTGTAATTATTTCCAAATAAAAAGAAAAAAACTAAGACACATTGTAAAACGTTGTAGTATCACCTAGGATAAATCAATACAGTTTTTAAGCCAATTTGCTATTAGAACATTTAAAATTGGAAACAAAATATTAAAATCCATGAAAATATTCCAAATAAGAAAAGTAGACGTATTTGAATGAAATTAACATGAAAATTTTACGACAATTTTTCAAATGAGCAAAAAACAGTGAAAAGAAAATATAAATTCCAAGGAGAGTCCCAGCATTCACAAAAGCTCTTGAAAAGAGGCCCAAAATTGCCACAAGGCCCAGCTATTTTTTTTTTTTTTTTTTTTTTGAGACGGAGTCTCGCTCTGTCGCCCAGGCTAGTCTCAAGCTCCTGACTCCAAGAGATCCTCGTGCCTTGGACTGTCAAAGTGCTGGGATTCCAGGTGTCCACTCTCTTCCTTTACGTGATGGAAGGAATTTCCTGTGGCAGCCTCATGGTACTCTGTAGGTGGAAGGAGGATGGGGCCAGGTCTTCTTTCGCTGCCCAGACTACAGGAGTCTGTCACACTCAACATGAGGTCTTTTCAGACGTGAGGATTCAGCTACACCTGTCAAGAAACTGGGGCCACCACCTTGGCCCGTTTGGGAGTTTTCTGCCACTGCCCCTTTTTCTTGGTGGGAAGGAAGGCAGACAGGAGGGAGCTCTCGGCAGCTCCCTCAGTGACCGGGAGGGCAATTCCAGTCACCTCGTTTGGGAAAGTTTGGGGGGTCAAGACAGCGGAAAGAACTAGGAAAAGCAGGAAGGAAGACAAAAGCAGCCTGCTCTTGTCGCCCAGGCTGGAGTGCAATGGTGTGATCTCGGCTCACTGCAACCTCTGCCTCCCGGGTTCAAGCGATTCTCCTACCTCAGCCTCCAGAGTAGCTGGGATTACAGGCACATGCCACAACACCTGGCTAATTTTTTTCGCATTTTTGGTAGAGACAGCGTTTCACCACATGTTGGCCAGGCTGGTCTTGAACTCCTGACCTCAGGTGATCCACCCACCTCAGCGGATCATGCCTGTAATCCCAGCACTTTGGGAGGCTGAGGCGGGCAGATCACGAGGTCAGGAGATTGAGACCATCCTGGCTAACACAGTGAAACCCCGTCTCTACTAAAAGTACAAAAAAATTAGCCGGGTGTGGTGGCGGGTGCCTATAGTCCCAGCTACTCGGGAGCCTGAGGCAGGAGAATGGCATGAACCCAGGATTGCCCCATTGCACTCCAGCCTGGGTGACAGAGTGAGACTCCATCTCAAAA
>NC_045449.1:1742150-1762759 GCF_002776525.5 Piliocolobus tephrosceles
CACACACACATATATACATACATAAAATAAAATAAAAATTGACTGGTTGCAGTGACTCACACCTGTAATCCCAGGTTTTGACTTTCTCTCCAAGGCTTTTGCACATCAGCTCTTCTGAGCTTGAAGTTCCTGGGAATGAAAAGGAAGATTCCCCCAGAGTGGTCCCATCTTAGCCTTAAGCCGTGTGGGACAGGCTCTCCACTGCTCGGATTTCTTCTTCTTGGGCAAAAGGAAGAATAGGGCTGAACTGAGGAAGAGCCTGTGCTCTGGTCTTATACTCAGAAGCACATTTCTGAATAACTAGAAGGACCATTTTTTTATCTGTAAAGTGAGGATTATAATCATGTCTCCACACAGGGGGCACTTCTCAGTTGTGTCTGTGAGGGGACTTTAAAAATCTGAAATACAGGCCAGGCACAGTGGTTCACGCCTGTGATCCCAGCACTTTGGGAGGCCAAGGCGGGCGGATCACCTGAGGTCAGGAGTTCAAGACCAGCCTGGCCAACATGGTGAAACCCCGTCTCTACTAAAAATTCAAAAATTAGATGGGCGTGGTGGTGCGTGCCTGTAATCCCAGCTCCTCGGGAGGCTGAGGCAGGGGAATTTGCTTGAACCTGGGAGGCGGAGGTTGCGATGAGCTGAGATCACACCACCGTACTCCAGCCTGGGTGCAGACTGGGACTCCATTTCAGAAAGAAAAGAAAGAAAGAAAGAGAAAAAGAAAGATGAAGTCACTCTGAGCGAGATGGGAGAAAGAAAGAAAGAAAAAGAAAGAAAGAAAGAAAGAAAGAAAAGAGAGGGAGGGAGGGAAGAAAGAAAGAGAAAGAAAGAAAAAAGGAAGGAAGGAAAATAGAAAGAAAAAAGGAAGGAAGGAAGGGAGAAAGAAAGAAAAAATGAAGCCACTCTGAGCGAGAAGGGTGAGTGGGCAAAAGGAGGCAGCTTCCTACGGTGGCCTCTGGAGAGGCAGAGACCAAGCCCTGGGCCCAGCATGAGGTTGGCTGGGGAGGAGAGAGGAGCTTGTGCTGCGGGAGGAGAGAGGAGCTTGTGCTGTAGCAGAAGTGGTCACGGGGAGATCCCTCCCCGAGGTGTCACCTGTGAGGCTGGAGGGATGTTCGTTTTTGGGGTGGTGTGGAGTGAGTGAGGAAGGAGGCAGTCTGAGGTTGGGGGTAGCCAGCATGCTTGGAGGTCCCAGCAGCTGTACCCTGGCAGTTTGCAGCCGGGGCACCTCTATAGTACCTTCCAACTAGAATACCCAACCTCTGCCCGGTCTCCCCTCAGTGGGCATGATGCTAAGTAGGACCCGCCCAAGGTGGGTTTGAGACGCTTTTCTTCTTCTTTTCTTTCTTTCTTTTTTACTTTGTTTTAATATTTTTAGTCTGCTTGCTAAGGAACTTTTTTTTTTTTTTTTTTGAGATGGAGTCTTGCTCTGTCACCCAGGCTGGAGTGGACTGGCACGATCTTAGCTCACTGCAACCTCTGCCTCCCAGGTTCAAGCGATTCTCCTGCCCCAGCCTCCCAAGTAGCTGGGATTACAGGCACACGCCACCAAGCCTGGCTAATTTTTGTATTTTTAGTAGAGGCAGGGTTTCACCATATTGGCCAGGCTGGTCTCGAACCGCTGACCTCGTAATCCACCTGCCTCGGCCTCCCGAAGTGCTGGGATTACAGGTGTGAGCCACCATGCCTGGCCAATGAAATTTTTTTATTCTTTTGAGACAGGGTTTTGCTGTTTCACCCAGGCTGGAGTACAGAGGTGTGATCACTGCTCTCTGCAGCCTCAAACTCCTGGGCTCGAGCCATCCTCCTGCCTCAGCCTCCTGAGTAGCTGGGACCACAGGCACGTGTCAGCAGGCCCACCTAATTTTTATATTTTTCATAGAGATGGTATCTCACTATGTTGTCCAGGCTGGTCTTGAACTTCTGGCCTCAAGCAATCCTCCCACCTTGGCCTCTGGAAGTGTTGGGATTATAGGTGTCAGCCGCTGCGCCAGACCTAAGCCTCCTTTCTGAGTGCTCTGGACACAGGCGAGGAAGCCAGCCTGGGAGGAGCTCCTGGAAAGGCGGCTGGTGTGGAAATTCAGAAGAGCTTGTACCTTAGACTTGCGAAGTGTCAGACACCCGGTGGCACTTTAAATGCCACAGATAAAACAGTGAGAGACTCTCCTGGCAGCAAGCGAGATGAGGGTTCAGGGACCTCAGGGCCTCTGAGGCTCAGATTTGAGATAAAGAATAAAAACATTGCAGGGCACAGTGGCTCACGCCTGTCATCCCAGCACTTTGGGAGGCCGAAGTGGGCGGATCACGAGGTCAGGAGTTTGAGACCATCCTGGCCAACACCGTGAAGCCCTGTCTCTAATAAAAATACAAAAACTAGCTGGGCGTGGCAGTGGGCACCTGTAGTCCCAGCTACTCTGGAGGCCGAGGCAGGAGAATCACTTGAACCTGGGAGGCGGAGGTTCAGTGAGCCGAGATCATGCCGCTGCACTCCAGCCTGGGTAACAAGAGCGAAACTCCGTCTCAAAAACAAACAAACAAAAAATAAAGACACCTCGGGGACCCCGTGGTCCCTGGTACAGGGGAGAACGTCAGTGCACCCCAGCCGGCCACGGGAGTACAGACCCTCCAAGCTCACACTGGACAGGTAAGGCACTGGGTGGGACTAGGGACCCTCTTCCCTTGGTGCCTCCACCCCCGTGAGTCAGATCAACTCCTTTAGAGCCAGGGCTCAGTGAGAAATGCCGCTGCTCAGGGCTCAGCCCAGAATCTGCCGACTTGTCACACAAGCGCCTGTGTCCCTGACAGATGGCCACCAGTGTGCATGCAGGGAGGGGCTCAGTCCCACCCTTCACTCTTCCTGAGTGACAGCCGCGTGACAGACTCTGCTGCCCCTCTCCTGACGACTACCCCAGCAATTAGAAAAAGGGGGATTTGGTTTTCCACCGCTGCCTCCTTGGCTGGCATGTCAGCTGCACACAGGGAGACCCTTGTGTTTGCTCTGCAGTCCCAGGGGCTGGCTGGGGCCTTGCACATGGCCAGGGCTCAAATCTGTTTTGTTTCTTTTTTTTTGACGGAGTCTTGCTCTGTCGCTCAGGCTGGAGTGCAGTGGCACGATTTCGGCTCACTGCAAGCTCCGCCTCCCAGGTTCATGCCATTCCCCTGCCTCAGCCTCCGAAGTAGCTGGGACTACAGGCATCCGCCACCACGCCCGGCTAATTTTTGTATTTTTAGTAGAGACGGGGTTTCACCATGTTGGACAGGATGGTCTCAATGTCTTGACCTCGTGATCCGCCCATCTCGGCCTCCCAAAGTGCTGGGATGACAGGCGTGAGCCACCGCACCTGACCCAAGTCTATTGACTATGTAAATGTCCCACACTAGGCTGCATGAGGCTGCACAAGGGAGACAGGCAGGACACCCTGGTGGAGAGGCGTGTGCGCATGTGTGTGCAAAAGCCTCTCCCTAACATGGTTGCCGTCTGCATCTTTTCCTCCTTCTGCCTCTTTGGCTACACGGCTGCCCCGCGGAGCTGTGCCCTCTCTCTCCAAGTGAGACTGTACATGTGCACCCGCTGTGGGGTCTTGCTTAAAGACTACCTTCCCCTGCCCATCCAGTCCGTGCTACTGTTTCCTCTGTGGGTTTGTCCCCACCCCGGCCTCTCATCACTGGGCAAGTCTTACGTGGCAATTACCCCTCCAATCTCTCTGGCTGGAGTGGTGCGTGGCCACCTGGATGCTGCTACTCAGAGGACATTCTTGTCTTGCCAGTGACTGTGCCCAAAGCAGGGCCGGGGGTGGGGAGAGAAGATACGAAGCCTGGTGCCTCCTCCCAGCCTCCTACCTGTGTAGGCCTCCAGCACTTGTGTTGCCTTCTTCCTTAGAGTTGGTCTCCTGGGAAATGGTGCTTACAGAGATGGAAGAGTTTAATACATCTCTTGCTTCCTCTCTCTTTTCCGAGGCCCTCAGCGGGAGCTGCAGAAGCAGTGGCTGGCGGGGCCTCCGAGGCATCTGGGTGGGGGAGGAAGGGGGTGGCGCGGAGCCTCAGCCAATTTGGAAGGCACTGTGACCCAAGCACATCTTGCAGCAGCAATGTCAAATTCTGCCGTTCAGGCATGCCATTAGTGTGCACGCTGCCACACAGGAATCAGTGACACAAAGGCACATCCTTCCCCACCCTCCTGGAGCTTAGAAACTAACAGCTCTAATGAGAAATGAGGGCAGAGAGGAGAGAGATGAGGGCAGGCCCCCTCCATGCAGGCTGATGCTGGTGTCAGAGGAGGCTGACCCACTTCTTGTGGTGGTGAGGGGCCTTGGCGGCCGACCCACTGAAATGCCACTTAAACCAGCTGCTGCTGCCTGCATGAGGGTCTCCTTTGTCCAAACCCCGTACTTGGTGCTCTTGGAGAGAGCCCTGTCGCCCTGGCAGCACAGTTCTTCTCTCTGCCTCGCTTCCCCTTCTCCCCCAGGGTCCCCAGGGTCCCTTCACCCCGTGGGCTCTCCACGGCCTGGACTCCCCCGCCTTCAGCAGCCCTCTCCGGTGAGACAGGCAGGACCACGCGAGGGAGGGTGCTCAGGTGGCCATGCAACGCGCCGAGCCTCTCTTCCCAGCTTTTTGATTGTGCCGTGAGTTATTTAGCCAACAGTAGATGTTTATGTATTTTTTAGAGTTCATATTTATTAACAGGCGGGGAAGGAGGAGACCGGGAGATTTATACGGAAAGCATGGTGAGTTAAAAGGGACAATTAGAGGAGCAGAAAGATACCGAGCATAGAATTGTAAAGGATATTTTAACGCACAATCAAAGGTTCTTGAGATATTTTCCAAGTAGACAGAAGGTAAAAGAAAATTGGCCCATTACGAGCTGATAGTGGGGGATTGGTGACAGGGGATAGAGTCGTGGCTGACGGCTGAACTCCTGCTTAGAAGAAAGTGAAGCTAGAGGGCAAGGCGGGGAGCTGAACCGGGTCAGGAGCCTTCAGAATGGGGCTGGAAGGGACTCCATCAAAGCGTGCACCCGCCCCTCCTCAAAGAATGAACACCAGCCATGCATGCTGGCCCAGCCTGTAATCCCAGCACTTTGGGAGGCCGAGGCGGGCGGATCACTTGAGGCCAGGAGTTCGAGACCAGCCTGGCCAACATGGTGAAACCCCATCTCTACTAAAAAGACAAAAAATTAGCTGGGCGTGGTGGCTCGCACCTGCAATCCCAGCACTTTGGGAAGCCGAGGCAAGTGGATCCCCTGAGGTCAGGAGTTCGAGACTAGCCTGGCCAAGGTAGTAAAACCCCATCTCTACTAAAAATACAAAAATTTGCCATGCATGGTGGTAGGTGCCTGTAATCCCAGGTTCTTGGGAGGCTGAGACAGGAGAATCGCTTGAACCTGGGAGGTGGAGGTTGCAGTGAGCCGAGATCACGCCACTGCACTCCAGTCTGGGCGACAGAGCAGGACTCTGTCTCAAAAAATAAATAAATAAAAAATAAAACAATTGGCTTGGTGTGGTGGTGTGTCCCTGTAGTCCCAGCTACTCAGGAGGCTGAGGCAGGAGGATTGTTTGAGCCTCAGGAGGCTGAGGCTGCAGTGAGCCATGATCATGCTGCTGCACTCCAGCCTGGGTGACAGCGTGAGATCCTGTCTCAAAAACGAAACAAAATCAGACGACAAATAAACCCAGAGAAAAACTGCCTCCTTAGGTCAGCGCAGAGTAGGGTCTGGAGGAGCTGGGTCCCTGGCAGAGAGTCAGGTCTGCTCAGGGGCTGGTGGGGCCTGCCTGGGAAGCCGGTGTGCATGTAAAGGGGAATTTGCTGAGTGCTCGGTGGCTCCAGGGAGCATCCCCAGCAAACTCCTTCTCTCTGACCCCAGTCCCTGCAGCTTGCCCTCCACGAGGACTCCCAGGCTCTCCTGCTTCCCCAAACCTGCTCACAGGCCTGTCTGGGGCCCATTCACCACGGTGGCAGAGTGCTGGTGATTAGTTGGGTGATGAGTAAACATTTGCTAAATGGGACTCTTGGCTCTTGGCATGAACAGCCCCAGCAGGAGAAGACAGGGTGTGGCTGGTGGGAGGGGCTCTGGGGCTGGTCGATGGTCAGAGCCCACGCAGGCAGAAGCACTGGGCCGGGGCGGGGGGTGCTGCTCCGAAGCCAGGAGGGGCTGAGGGCTGCCGGCGGCTGGGAAGCAGGGAGCGCGGGCCGTGGAATGCTTCCCGAGCTTGGAAGCAGCAGGTGTCTGGGAATGGGCCTGCGGCCCAGGCAGACTTCCAGCAAGCGCTCCAGCTTGCTGGCACGAGGGGAGGATCTGGCTGAGCCCAGGAGGCAAGTTTCCACCATGAAACCCACTGTTGAGGAACCGTGGCAAGGATGCCATGGTCGGAAACCACGTGCCTATAGACAGGCTGGGGGGACGGGCGGGAGGATGACCCCAGGTCGGGGGGACCACACAGCCCCTCCACTTCCACGGCAGAGTGGAGCCCCTGAGCGGTATCCCCTGGGCTGCCCCGTCCTGGGCGCGTCTCCCACACCCTCAAGCCCGGAGTGTTTTTGGATACCCCAGACACGGTACTGTGACCACTTCTAGCCCCACTCCCCACACACTTCTCTGGACGGCTCCTCATCCTCCAAGATTCACTGGAGTGTCACCTCTGCCTGGAAACCTCTCTGACTGCCACCCCACCCCCCCAGCCGAGCTCCTCGCTTTGGCAGCCGGGGGGTGCGAACGCCAGCACCAACTCCGTACCAGGTACAAATACTTGTTTCCTCATCTGGACTCTGAGCTCCTTGCCCTGAGCCACGTCTTCTCACGTTACGTCCCCAGAGCCTGGCCAGTGGATAGACACGGAAGCCCTTGATCATCCCGTGTTGAATGAACCACGCAGAGCCAGCCAAGCTCTGGGGTCGGCGGGGAGCTTGTGTGAAAGGCCTTAGAGACCCCCAGTGGCCACCCAGCCCCTCCGACAGGGACAGGGGTGGCTCTGTCCCCGTCAGTCCACAGTGGAGGCCTGCGTGGCAGGAGGGCGGGGAGGGAGAAGAGATGGTTCCATCTGGGGATCCTGGGGGTCCAGGGGGTCCAGGGAAAGCGGTGGGGGAAGATGGCAGCGGAGGGGTGGCCTCCGCCTCTGGGAAGACCGCAGGAATCTGCATCTCCCTGCCCTGAACGAGTCGCGGGGGGCTGGGGCTGGCGAATAGAGAAGGCTTTGCCTCACCCCTGACGTGTCCAGTTGCTCTGATGTTTGGGGCGATGGTGTCATCATAGCCGAGTAGCATAAGCTGCTGAGTGACAAGTGATGTCACCTGCATCACAGCTGCCTTGATTCCCTCTACCTCTTAGAGGAGAAAGCTGCTAAAAATACCTGGCGTCCTGGGCCCCCACTGCCTTGCCTCTAATAACAGTCGGCAACCAGAGACTGCGCTGTGCTTGACAGAGGCGGATCATTTATAAAACGTTAGCATTTCTCGTACTGACATTTCACTTCCATATTACAGGACTTCCTAAGTCTTTCAAAAAAAATTTAATAAAGTGCTTAGACTCTTGATTTTCCCACTGAGGGCCTTGCTGTCTGAAGTTGGAAATGAAATCAACAACATAACGACATCCTTGGGTTCTAAGGGACAGCCAGGCCCTGGCACCAGCCTGGGTCAGCGCCTGCGGGCCACAGGGGAGCAACTGCAGGCTGAGGATTCTTTGGTCTGCAGTCACTGGACTCCCTTTAGTGAACGCCCCAAGCCTCATACTGAGGAGGATTTGTCCAGTCAGGCCTGAAAACACAGGCTTCCTCCCTGTATCCGGGAAACCCTCTCCTTGCTCTGAAGCCAGAGAGGCGTGCGCAGTCTCCAAGCCCATCCGCAGCTGTCCGGGTGGGTCCCTGGCCTCCTGGAAAACCCCTGCGGCCCCAGGAACTGACCGTTCCCTTGCAGCCGCCCGTCCCCACCAGCCACCTGCCCGGCCCCCTGAGAATCGATTACTCAGCAGTTGCTCCTGAGGCTCCTGGGAATAGCCCAGAAGGACCCAGGCCCAGCCTCCTCCGGGGAGAGCCACGGAGATGGTGCCGACCCGGGGCAGCCAGAACGTGGAAAGTGAATCGTGTCCTGAGCGGGCGAGGGAAGTGCCACGAAATGGAGCACTAGGGTGTGTGTGCTCTCACGTGTCCCGTGATTCAGTGTGCCCCTGCCCCCTGCGGCTCCTCCCGCCAACAAATGTGCTGTGTTCCCAGAGCTGTGCCCGGCCAGGCTCGCCCACCCACAGAAGCCCAGGATCTGCCACCTGTCAGGAATGCGGGGTTAGGAAATGAAAAACAGGGTTCTTGTCCAAGATTGTTTATTGTTATTATTATTTTTCTCTCTTAATTGGATTCAGTGTTTCTGGCTCCTCACACACATCCTCTCTGGTGGGGGATTCAGGTTTGTGCAAAGCGCAAAGGAGCTTGTGCCCACCTGGGCCCCCGGCCAGCAGCATGGCTGGCTTTGATCGGAGCCCCCCTTCCCTGTCCGGGCTCGCCTGCCCCAGTCCCTGCTCCTGAGCCCTGAGTCCGGCCTCCCGAGCCTCTGCCTGCACCCTGAGCATCCCCAGGTCGGCTGGGAGGGCCGGGTCTTCCGTGGTGCAGAAGTGCCTGAGATGGTTCATGAAATGCCCTCGTTGGTTCCCTTCTGCTAAGGCCCCCCGACGCCTCCCTCCTGCTGTCCTACACAGGGCCCTTGCTGGGTCACCCATCAAAGAGCCTCAAGGAAAAATTCAGCAGCTGAGCCATGCGGGAGACCTGGGCTCAAGCCCAGAGTCTCCTTGGCCCGTCCAGACTGTCACTGACCAAACGCGAGGCTGAGGACACGGTCCAACCCTTTGGACTAACACTGCGGATGCTGCCTGGCCTGCTGGCTTCCAGACCCAAAGCCCCTTCCTTCCCCTTCTCCATCTCTCTCACCCTCAAGGCCTGGCTCCCTGACATACAATAAGCTGCTTCTCACTTCTCACCCTGAAGCCAACAGCTACGACAGCAGGGGTGACAGGGTGCTCCAGAGTGGCAGACAGGCTTGTGTTGCATATAAAAACAAGGTGATGCCCTAAATATCTAAGAATATTGGTCCCCCAAAGTGACTCTTGCTGCCTCCCCGTCCTCACCGTCCCCGCTGACACCTTGCCCCAGGCCCTTGGCAAGCCCAGGTTCCTTGGAGACTATCATTGCCAGGTTGGGATTCTAGACAAAAATTCTATCACTTTGTTCTTGCTAGAAATCACCAATACAATCCTTAGTTCAGCAAATACAGTTTTCTGTATAGTTTATAAACATGAAAAGACGTACAGTTAGGTAACGGAGTGGGAGGGGACTGTGCATGTGTATATATATATATATTTATATGTAGAGTGTGAATATATATAAGTGGATGTAGTTATAAAACTGCACCTTCTGTGAGAACCTCATTGCCTGGGATGAAGTTCTACATTTCAGCCTCTGATGATCTTTCCTTTGGTAACTGG
The DNA here is from genome assembly GCF_002776525.5 of Piliocolobus tephrosceles. Taxonomy (NCBI): domain Eukaryota; kingdom Metazoa; phylum Chordata; class Mammalia; order Primates; family Cercopithecidae; genus Piliocolobus; species Piliocolobus tephrosceles. The sequence goes on from NC_045449.1 coordinate 1,751,611, forward strand.
TTCTTGGATCCCAGCAGTTGGGCCTGGGTCTGTCAGGGTTGCCTGAGACATTAGGAATGAGAGGCCTTGCCCCCGAGGGAGGGGCTGAAGGTGGAGTAGGGTAGAATTCAGGGCAGGGTGACTCAGTGGCCTCAGGCAAGAGCCAAGATGCCACCTGCTCATGTGTGCCCACACTGCTGGCCGCCCAGCCTCGTGGGTGAGCCTCGTTTGTTCTCTGAGTCCTGCTTTCTCCAGGAACCACAGGGCCCTCCGGGCCTCTCCGAACCATCGGGATTCCACAGAGCCCCGGTGCCGCCGCTGGGGGCAATTGTCCCACTGTTGCTAGTGGAGGGGGCACTTGGAGTGCCTTTTCCCACCTTGCCGGAGTGGACACTGTCCGTGGGTGCTCTGCGGGGCTGGCTGTGACAGCCGGCTGAGATGCGCCAACCCCTCCCGCCTAGGGCTGTACACTTTGGGTTTATAATCCACATGGCAGGGTCCAGACGCCAGACAGCAGCCGAAGCCTCTACCAGCCTTTTCCTGAAACCCAGCAGGTCTTCCACTGGTTAAAAAAAGAAGAAAATAAATTCTGTTCCTTGGTGGACATGTGGCAGTGCTGGGTGCTGACGCCCTGGGTCCTCAGCGGAGAGAGACCGCCAGCCCCAGTGTCCAGGCCAGGAGGGAGGCCCCCAGGGAACTGGCCGAGGAGGCCTGCTGCACCCCGCTGGGGGCACGGATGGGGGTCCTGCGGGCACACTTGCCCTTCCTCTTGGGCCGGGCCGTGGGCATGATGTCGAAACTGAACTTGTGCTGGTAGTCAGGTGCATAGTCTGGCAGGTCGGGGGCCTGTTTCCCGGCGCCTGCCTTAGAGATCTGATTGCGGTTCCTGTGGCTGGTGCAGTTCTTGCCCGGCTTCCTGTGGCCCGACCGGGAGCCGGGTGGATGGCCATGCGGGTGGCCCTTGCTCCTGGTGGGGCCGTGGGGTGAGTGGTGCTCCTTGCGGGCAGCCCTGTCGGTGGTGGTGAGCGTGTGTGACTTGATCTGGTGGGGGGACGCTGGTCCCGTGCAGTTCCGGAAGTCCTCGGCCCTCAGCAGCTTCAGGTCCTGGCCGTGCCGCAGCCCGGGGGACAAGCAGGGGACAGCGGAGCTGGAGCCTCGGAACCTCTGCAGCCATTCCCACAGGGAGCGGGCACGGCAGCCGCAGTCCCAGGGGTTGCCATTGAGCCGGAGAAACTCCAGGGCCCCCAGCGGGGCCAGGCACTCGCCCTGCAGCTCTGAGAGGCTGTTGTTGAAGAGGAAGAGGGTGGTCAGCCTGCGGAGGTCGTGGAACGCCTTGTGGTGGACCCACTGCAGCTGGTTCTCGTGCAGCAGCAGACGGTCCAGGTTCACCAGGCCCCGGAAGGTGCCCGGGCCCAGGCTCCACAGCTTGTTGCCGTGGAGAAACAGGTGGCTGAGGTTGACCAGGTCCACGAAGATGTCGTCCTGGAGGTACTCGATGTGGTTGTCCTGCAGGTAGAGGTACTGCAGGCTGTGCAGGCCGCCAAAGATGCCGGCCGGTAGGGCGCTGAGCCCACACTTGTAGAGGTAGAGGGCGTGAAGCTTCACCAGGCCCTGGAAGGTCTCGGGTGCCAGCGTCCGCAGCTGCCGGTTGTCACCGAGGTCCAGCTCCTCCAGGTGCACGAAGCCCTCGAAGGTGCTGGGGTGGATGTACGTGATGTTGTTCGAGTAGATCCACAGGGTGACCATGGCGGGGCTGAAGTGGCCGGGCTGGAGGAGGCCAATGCGGTTGTTCTGCAGGAAGACGCGCTCGCTGTCCACGGGGATGCCCGCCGGGATGGCCGCAAAGTTGTGCGCCTGGCAGCTGACCGTCATGGGCGCCGGGTAGCACACGCAGTCCCGTGGGCAGCCGCCACCCAGGGGCAGCCCCGCGGCTACCAGCAGCAGCAGCAATTCCACACAGCACCCTGGCAGGGAGAGAGAGCACAGCCAGGTCAGGGGCCGTGCAGGTGAGGATGGGCACCGCACCCTCCGGCACCCGCCGGGGCCGCATCCTCGTCTTGGCTGAGCTCAGTGAGAGCCTCGCCCCTGGCTGGAGCAAGGCCAGGGTCAAGGCCCAAGCCTGGAACCCGTCGGGGACGAGAGGCCTCCCCTCCTTGGTGACCCATTTCTGCTGGGCTGGGAGGTGAGTCTGGGGTGAAGGCCCTATCACCCCCACACCTCCTTAGTTCCACCCCACAGCTGCTGAGCCCCAGCCCCACCTGCTCCAGCTCCTTCAGTCACACTGCTGAGGTGGAGGCCATGACCCAGGGACACAGCCGTCAGCCTCCCGCTCCCCTGCTAGCTCTGCCACTGGTGGCTGTTACCTGCTCTCACAGATACTGAGAGGGCTCTTGCTCTAATGTAGTAAATATCTCATGTAGAGTCCTGAGGAATCTCTGTTTGTTTTTATATTTAATTTCATTTAAGTTATTTATTTTTGATTGATTGATTGATTTTTTTTCCACGGGGGACGGAGTCTCGCTCTGTCGCCCAGGCTGGAGTGCAGTGGTGCAATCTCAGCTCACTGCAAGCTCCGCCTCCCGGGTTCAAGCGATTCTCCTGCCTCAGCCTCCTGAGTAGCTGGGACTACAGGTGTGCACCATCACACCCAGATAGTTTTTGTATTTTTAGCAGAGATGGGGTTTCTCCATGTTGGGCAGGCTGGTCTCAAACTCCTGACCTCAGTGATCTGCCTTGGCCTCCCAAAGTGCTGGGATAAACAGGTGTGAGCCACCGCGCCTGGCCAGAATCTCCTTATTTAAATCATTCCCAATCACAAGCAGAGCATGCATGTGTGGCACCAAAGTTCACCTCAAATAATGTCTCCTTTACAGTGTCTTCCACGCCCTCAAAACATAGAGGCAACACCCCTCCTAAGCCTCAGTTTCCTCATTTCTGAAACACAGACATGGCCGGACGAGGTGGCTCACGTTTGTAATCCCAACACTTTGGAAAGTCGAGGCAGGTGGATCACCTGAGGTCAGGAGTTCGACACCAGCCTGGCCAACATGATGAAACCCCATCTCTACTGAAAACACAAAAATTAGCCGGGTGGCAGGTGCCTGTCGTCCCAGCTACTTAGGAGACTCAGTAGTACTCAGGAGGCTGAGGCAGGAGAATCTCTTGAACCGGGGAGGTGGAGGTTGCAGTGAGCTGAGACTGCACCACTGCACTCCAGCCTGGGTGACAAAGTGAGACACTGTCTCAAAAAATAAATAAATAAATAAAGTGAAATACAGACAATAGCAGTTCTCCCTGGCAGAGCTGAGAGGGCGTCCTGAGAGGGCGCCTGTCTGTGAAGGCCTGGGGGTGGCACCAGCTGTCAGACAGAGGCTGCCCCAATCCCAGCCCGCCTTCTGGCCTCTCCCCTCTCCCACCTCACTCCAGCCCCCAGGCTGTGGCTGCAAAACCAGGCCTTGCCTCTCGACTGTCCAGAGCGTTTCCTCTGTAGCTTCCCTCTAATTGGGCATTAATTAGGCATTCGTTAATGGATCCTTAAAATAATTTATTTTCGAATGTGTCCAGCCTGTGGTCGGATAATGGCCCTGCGCTCATTACGGGAGCAGCCTCATTACGGACCATCGTCATTACCTACCTTTTTCCAGGGTCGCAGCTGCCCCAGGCGGCCGGGCAGGCGCGCCGAGGTTGGGGGGCCGGCTCCAGGCCTCCAGGCCCCCACCCTGGAGGGCCAGGCAGCCATCTCCTCCCTACCCAGCTAGGCTCCGGCCCCTTTGCTTCTAGCTTTCCAGCCAGGCCCGTGGGAGAACCGGGGCAACCGGGGCTCCCGCGGCAGCTGAGTCCCTGCTGCAGCTGTGCCCAGAGCTTGTGGGATGAAAGAACCAATCCTCTGCTCACTCTCGGGCCAGCCCTGCTCCCGGCCTCGTGCCGCTGCCTGCCCAGGCTCCCGGCCCAGCAGGCCTCACTGCCACTCTCACCCCCTCGTTCCTGGCAGAAACAGCGTCGTAAATAAGTGACAGCTCCCAGCTGTTGGGAGTTATGGGCTCCCAGAGAGTGGCAGCTGCTTCCTGTCCCCTGTAATCACCCAGCTTCGACTGAACATTTCCAACACATAAAAATCATCGTACATAATTTGTTTTTTTTGCATAATTGGGCTCGGTTGCGATTTCAGAGGAGTTATGACTTCAGCGGTGGTGGTGGCACAGCTTCAAGGACCCTTTTCTGGGCCAAGCCGTGCTCTCCGTGGCCTCTGCAGCGACTTCAGTCCCGCCCAGTGCACAGCCCGCAGGCTGGGCCGAGGCTGCTGCTGCTCCCTCTCCTACCTCAGTTTCCCCTCCTGCCACGTGTAGGAGATGATGGTAGTGTCCACCGTCCCCACTTGGAGGCTCAGATCTGGCCTCCAGCCCCTGCTGCCTGCCTCCAGCTGCCCAAGGAGCCCCAGCCCTGCAGGGGGAGGCAGAGGTGTGAGGGGGGAGGAACCTGGGCTCCAAACCCCACCTGACTTTTGGGAAACCTGCCCACTGCCTGAAGCCTCCACACCCAGGGCTGGAAGGGGGCCCCAACCCACACCAGCTGCACCTGCCACGGAGCCAACACTCCGTGTCTCTCTCAGCTCACACTCCTCACCCCTGCTGGGGCTGCTACCCTCCAGGAAGGCCGCACCTGCAGGAAGCTTCCTCCCCCCGGGAGTGGCCCCGCTCCGCCACCCTGAGGGAGCCGGGGTGCCCCTCTTAGCTCAAGGGTGTTCATGGTGTTCACTGCGCCTCATCCCATATCTCAGGCTTTTGGGGATGGGGCCACAGCCAGGCCACTCTGCAAAGACAAAGCCATTTCCGTCCCTCAGGCTGCAGCACGAGAGGCCTCGCGGCAGGGGGACGGGGGTGGTATGTGTCCGGCTCAGCGCTAATCCCACTCGACATTTGCACAGCTTACTGGAGTTTACAAAGTGCTTCTGCTCACGCTCCCCTGAGCCTCAGAACTACCCTGTGTGCTGGGCGTGGGGAGCCCTCCTCCACCCACTGTGTGGCTATCTCCGTAAGGCCCAGGATGCAGTTCTCTGAAATGAAGCTAATAGGGGTCCCACAGAGAGACATTTCCCCATCAGACACAAAGCAGGTGCCTCCAAGGGATGTCGGGGAACAGGGGAAATCAGGCAAGGACCCCAGTTTAGGCGAAAAAGCCAAACGGCCCCCAAATCCAGGTGTGGGCTTGGTATGTGGCTTGTGGGTGTGCCGTGGGTGGGCGGGGTCAGAAAGCAGGGGTGGAGTGAAGACCCAGGGCAGGAACCCTCCTGCCCCTCCTCTGAGAGGGCTCCAGGCTTGTGCAGGGCCTGGCTCACATTCCCTGTCTCAAGGAAGAACAAGCCATTGGATCAGGGGCCTGGAGGTGGGGGCCGGGCAACAAGCCACAGGCACCAGGGTGGGCAGCCCCTCCGGTCCCAGTGCCTGAGGACAGTGGAGGGCCCCTCGGGGGCCAGGCCGGGGATCCAAGTCCCAGGGAGTGTTCACCAACCTTCAGCACTGTTCAGAGGCAGGGGACCCATGCCAGGGAAGCTGTCCTTCCAGGCACCCCTGCCCCTCCTCCTGGGGAATGGGGACGTCTCGGCTGAGTGCTTCTGTACCCTGGAAGCTGGTCCCATCTCCAAGACCTGGACTAGCTGTTCCAGCCGGCTCCGCTGCCCAGTAACCCCTGCCAGAGCCAGTGGGTGCCCCAGTCTTGGATTGTTCCCCCTGCTGGGTTTCTCCCAGAGAGGCTGGCACAGCATTGCCACGGCTCCTCCCGTGCCCCTCCATGCAGCCCTTGGGAGCCCCGACCCACTGATTGCCTGATTAATATACTAACAATGAGGCCCGCGCCTTTGCGGTGCATTTTAAGATTGCAAATTAGCAGGGATCAGAGTCTCTGTGGAGGAGCCCTGCACCCCCTCCCACCAGCCTCCTCCTCCCCTCCTGGGTGGGGCAGGGGTGGCTCTGCCCGAGGGGACTGAGGAGAGCAAGGCTGGGCCTCCCCCAAAGCTCCCCCAAGCTTTCCCTGGGGTGTCCCCCTGCTCCTCCTCTCCTCCAGGGGCACGCACTCGGCTGACTGCTCGGCTACCCCCAAACCTCCCGGCCTCCCACACGCCTGAGCTCACCCGCATCTCCACAACCTCATTCATTCCCTCCTCCATTCAACACTTGCTGCCTGAGCTCCGGCATGTGGGGGGTGCCCGTGGGGAGGGCCCAGAATGAGTGGGTGGGGGGACATGGGGCATCCTCATGGCTCACTAGCAGATGGGGGTTCCTGAGACCAGGCAGTCTGGCCAGGTGCTAGGGCCTGGAGTAGGCCCCTGGAGGTGTGTGTGGGAAGCGGGGGTGCCGGGAAAGACCCCGGCCATCTCTGTGCCACCTGCCAACATTGTTCCGTCACCTCCTGGAGGATGAATCTGGGAACCAGGGAGAAGGGTCCCTGCCTCACAGGGTTGCCTTAGGATTCCAGCCAGCACAGGGGAGGCAAGGAGAGCTGGTATTGTGTCGAGGTCCTCCCTTCTGCAAACTCCCAAGTCCCTGCTTGCTGGGCAGGGAGCATGGGGGCAGGTCAGGTGGGTGGCCTGAGCATGCATGGGAAGGCGCCCTGCCCAGTCCGCTCCGCAGCCCCACGTGCCTATGCGTGGTCCTGTGAGGCCAGACCTGCCGGAATGGGCGGGAAGGGAAAGGCAACACGCAGAGGCCCTGTAGTGGGAAAGGGGCGACGTGCCCCTTCCTACCCTGGCTCTGTCTCTCAGGCTCTAAGTACACAGAGCTTCCAAGGAGGCTGTAACGTCAGCTCAGCTGGGCTGGGGGAACCCAGAGCCAGGATGGCCAGAGATCTCCCCACTGGTACAGCCCAGAAGGGTCCTTGCCCCAGGCCCAGGCCAGGTGGCTGTTGCGGAGGGCGCTCTGCAGCTTCCCAGCCCCTGGAAGCAGGACAGGACCAACCAAGGCGGACCCAGACCTAACTGTGTACGAGAGTCCTCAGGACAGCCCCCGGGAGCTGCACCAGTTCATGAAGGAGGAAACGAGGTCCGCGGGGGGAAGGCACCGGCCACGGCACACGGCTGGCGACAGGGCAGCGAGCAGGCCTCACTCAGCTGACTGCGGAGTCCAGGGCTCTGCCCGCAGATCCACCGTGCACGGGGTGGGCAGAGCATCCTCCACGAAGGGCTGGTTGGCCCTCACAGGCCCCAAAGCCTCGAGCTACTCACCCCAACCTGCCAGCACCAAAGGGACTGCCCCTCCCTGTGCCTGAGCCGGGGTGGTCCCATGGGCTGGCATCCCCGCAGCCCCCCGGGCAGGGCCGTGGGGCTCTCTGAATCTCTGAGATGGGTCAAATCCCTCTGGCTCTGCAGCCCTCCCACCCTCCCCCTCCCCGCTTTCCCAGCCCTGGCAGATGCTTCTCTCTACGCCAATCGATGCTAAGCCAATGCTCTCTGCTGGTCAGATAACAGCCTTAGGCCAGGCTGGCTGCACTTGGGGCTGCTGGTGTCTTAGGCTACTTGGCACTGTCACTCCATGCTGCACCCAAGCGCAGGCCACTTCCTGATGGGCCCATCACCCCCTCCCCAGCCCCGCCTGGAGCCTGGCTCAGCCCTGGAGACATGGAAGCCAGCCAGCGCACAGCTGGGCTTCCCTCGCCCTATTGCTGGACGTGGGGCGTGGGGTGTGCAGGATGGGCAGGGAGGGGCTCCTTGTCCATGGCATAGGGCATTGGAAAGAACACAAGCTTTGGAGCCAGAGAGACCTGAGTTTGAATCCTAGCTCCCCCGTTTTTTTTTTTTTTTTTTTTTTTTTTAAGACACGGTCTTGCTCTGTCGCCCAGGCAGGAGTGCTGTGGCGCAATCATAGCTAACTGCAACCTCAACCTCCCAGGCTCAGGAGATCCTCCCACCTCAGTCTCCCGGACAGCTTGGAATATAGGCCCACACCACCACGCCCAGTGAATTTTTTATTTTTAGTGGCGATGGAGTCTCACTATGTTCCCCAGGCTGCTCTTGAACTCCTGGGCTCAGCCTCCCAAAGTGCTGGGATTACAGGCGTGACCTCAACTTAACTAGTGTGTCCCCACGCTTGTGTGAGCCTCATCTTCCTCACCTGCAAAATGGGGCAGTCATTTAAAGCTCCAGCGGGGCCCTCTCGTCTGCGGACGTCGGCCTCCCCCACATCTCCATCTGTCACACGAAAGCCTCCCAAACTGAGCTCTGCTCTTCCCCCACAAGCCTCCTCCACTCGCGTATAATCCATCTCAGTCAGAGGCAGCTCCTTCGTTTCAGCTTCTCCGGCCAAACACCTTAGAAATATTTTAGACGGAATCTCGCTCTGTCGCCCAGGCTGGAATGCAGTGGTGCGATCTCAGCTCACTGCAACCTCCACCTCCCGGGTTCAAGCGATTTTTGTATTTTTAGTAGAGATGGTGTTTCGTCATGTTGGCCAGGCTGGTCTCGAACTCCTGACCTCAAGTGATCTGCTCACCTTGACCTCCCAAAGTTCTGGGATTACAGGCATGAGCCACCGCGCCAGGTCAACTTCAAAATGTATTCAGCAACTATCCACTTCTCATGGCCACCACCCCAGTCTGGGCAACCATCACCTCTCGCCTGGACTACTGCAAGAGCCTCCGAAGTGGTCCCTCTGCCCCACCCTTGCCCCTGCATCTCATCTAACACAGTAGCCAGGGAGATCTAGCAAGAGTCTGCTAGAACACGATGCTCCTCTGCTCACCCCTCCGTGGCTCCCATCTCACTCAGTAAGGTCCCTCCAAGTCTGTTCTGTGGCCCAGAGACTCCGCTGGATCTAAGCTGCCAAGCCCTCGTTCCCTCCCCTGCCGCAGTGGCCTCCCTGATGCGCCTTCTTCCCTGCTTCTTGCTGTCTCCGTCTTTCAAGCAGCCGGGAGGGCCCCGTACGAGGCCCCCAGTGGGCGCCCCAGGATCCATCGGGCCCCCCACGATCCATCGCGCCCTGGACCCCGGCAAAGCGCGGCTAGGCCCAGCCTTGAATCCTCAGGGCCGAGGGCCAGAGAGCTCCTCTGACGTTTGAGTCTTTTCGCCCACCAGGCCCGGGCGACCTGCAGAGTGGAGGGCTTTGCCTTCCCGCTTCTCACCAGCCCCACCCATCTGCAGGGACTGTCCCTGCGCTGCGGCTCCTGGGAATGCCCATGCCCTGCAGTGGTCACTGCACAGATGACCTTGGCAAGAGCCATCTCTTGGAGAAGGAACCTCCAAGTGACAGTCCTGAGAGCCAGGGATGCTCCACCTCTAGCCTTTTGCACGTGCTGTTCCCTCTGCCTGGAGCACTTCCCAGGGTGTCTGGGGGGCTCCTGCCCTCACCTCACCATTCGTAGCTGTCCCTGCCTCTTCCTCAGGTGCCCCAAGTTCCCTGAGGCCTTGTCTGAGCAGCCTGCTGTTTTTTTGTTTTTGTTTTTTTTGACGGATCTCACTCTATCGCCCGGGGTGGAGTGCAGTGGCACAGTCTCAACTCACTGCAACCTCTGCCTCCCAGGTTCAAGCGATTCTCTTGCCTCATCCTCCTGAGTATTTGAGATTATAGGCGCCCGCCGCCACGCCCAGCTAATGTTTGTATTTTTAGTAGAGACGGGATTTCACCTTGTTGGCCAGGCTGATCTTGATCTCCTGACCTCTAGATCCACCTGCCTCGGCCTCCCAAAGTGCTGGGATTACAGGGGTGAGCCACTGCGCCCGGCTTTTTTTAAAAAATAGAGATGGGGTTTCACTATGTTGACCCAGCTTGTTTCAAACTCCTGGCCTCAAGCAATCCTCCCGCCTGGGCCTCCCAAAGTGCTGGGATGATCGGTGTGAACCACCGTGCCCCGCCACCCTGTTTCACTTTACCCCACAGCATTCTCCCCTTATAATATGCTACATGATTTCATTATTATTATTATTCTTTTTGAGATGGAGTCTCGCTCTGTCACCCAGGCTGGAGTGCAGTGGCGCCATCTCGGCTCACTGCAAACTCCACCTCCCGGGTTCACGCCATTCTCCTGCCTCAGCCTCCTGAGTAGCTGGGACTACAGGTGCCCGTCACCATGCCCGGCTGTTTTGTATTTTTTAGTAGAGACGGGGTTTCACCGTGTTAGCCAGGATGGTCTCGATCTCCTGACCTCGTGATCCGCCCACCTCGGCCTCCCAAAGTGCTGGGATGACAGGCGTGAGCCACCGCGCCCGGCCAATTTCCTTATTTTTCTTATTGACTTTCCATCTCTTCTGAGCGTTGACTCTGTGAGGACTGTGGTTTTATCTGCTGTGTTCTCTGCTGTACCCTCAGGGTACAGAACACTGGCACCCAGCAGGTGCTGTGTCACAACGGCTGGATGAAGGAAGGGCCTTTCTGAGTCAGCAGGGGGGCTGAGAGGTGCTGCTCAGGAAGCCTTAGGCCCAGGGCCTGGCTCCCAGCAGGTGATCCATAAACAGAGGGGTGCTTACCAAGCGTGAGGAGCCTCAGAGCCTCCAGGTGAGAGCAGAAACTAGGCCCTGGCTCTATCCTGAGGCTCCCTGGTCAATCACAGGTGACCAGAGAGCGAGGAGAGTTCTGGGAAGGAGGATCCAGCACCAGGTCAGCCAGAGGCACAGGGCAGGGTGAACAGGGCAGCTTTGCCTGGGACAGAGGGGTTTCCCAGGATGTGGGGGACTTTCAGTGCTAAAACCAGGACAGTCCCAAACAAACCAACCAACCAGGACAGGTCAGTCATCCAGGTCATTGGGGTCAGGCTCATCCAAGGCCTGTGCCTCCCTCAATAAAACCCCTGAATGCAGGACGGGGAGGGACACACGGGCAGGCATGAGGCACGTGTCTTCTCAAACACCATGCGTCCCGCTCAGTCCCTGCAGCCAGGAGGTCGGCCTGGGCCCAGACTGAGCCTGTGCGTGGTGTGTGTACCTGCGTGTCATGTGCACGTGTACATGTGTGCACGGGGTCTATGTGCGTATCTGAATGTGTGCGTGTGTGCGCACACAGGGTCTGTACGGATCTATGTGTGAATGTGTGCCTGTGTGTACAGGGTCTGTGCGTCTCTGTGTGAAAGTGTGTCTGTGTGTGCACAGGGTCTGTGTGCGTCTATGTTGAACGTGTGTCTATGTGTGCACGGGGTCTGTGTGTGTCTCTGTGTGAATGTGTGTCTGTGTATGCATGTGTGTCTGTGTGCA
>NC_045449.1:1762769-1785716 GCF_002776525.5 Piliocolobus tephrosceles
TGTGTGTGTGTGCACGGGGTCTGTGTGCGTCTATGTTGAATATGTGTGTGTGCACAGGGAATGTGTGCATCTCTGTGTGAATGTGTGTGTGTGTGCACGGGGTCTGTGTGCGTCGCTGTGTGAATGTGTATTCGTGTTTGCACGTTTGTCTGAGCATGTATGCTTGTGTGCTTGTGTACACATGCAGGCCTGTGTTTATACGTGTGTTCACAGCTGAGTGCATGTGCAAAGCCTATGCATGTGTATGAATACACAGGTATGCACACAGAAACACATGCCTGTCTTGGGACTTTGGATGGGGTGGCAGCCCAGCCCCCTTAGCCCTGCAGCATGCCTCGCTCACCCTCCTGAAAATGGAGCAGGGCCCTCTTCTGAGCAGAGCCGCCCATCCCAGGTCTTATCCTGGCACTCGCTCTGGCTTTGCCTTCAACTCCCGCCCTCCTCCCGACACACTGAATTATGTACCCGCTTCAGGTCCCTCCAGCACACCAGGATCTCTTTCAGCTGAGAAGTGGGCGGCCCCTTATTGGAATAGCCTTTCAGCTTTCATCTGCCTCGCAGGGCCCCTGGAACAGGCCTGGCTGGGAATACCGTGCTAATTAGGCCGCCAAGTTCTCAGGGGAGCCTTGCCGGAGCAGCCCCCAGCTCCCCTTCCCTCTGCTCATCGGGTCTCCGGTCTCCTTGCTGTGAATGTCTCGCATGGGGTGGGAGCTGGAGGCTGGCACACTGACAGCTCTGGACCCACATACTGCCCAGGCTTGAGAGCGGCCCCCATGGCAGCACATTGCAGTGGGATGACCTTAGGCCAGTCACTCAGTCCTGAGGTCTGGGAACTGGGGGTCTGAGCAGCTGGCTTCTCGGGTGCACTCAGTGGGACTGTGTGCCGAACTGCTCAGCCCCGTGCTGGTTGTACGGGTGGCCCTCCCTAAGCAGTGATGATCACGTTACTGCTAGTGTTACCAGAGGGAACTGCCCCCACCTGCTTAGGGCTCTCCCAACCCCCAGCGGATCCTGGACCCTGGATTTCAGTCCATCCACCCTAGTGCACCCAACGCGCCACAGAGGGACCTGACATATCAGATGCCGAGAAGGGGCTTTAGCGCAGGGCTGAGGGTCCTGCCAGGCTACAGCTGCAGGTGGAAACAGTGCCCTGACCTCTCTACTCGGCCCTCTCTCCCCATCGACCCAGTCCCACCTGGCCCTGGCAGTGCTCCTGAAGCCCAGGGCCCGTGGCCTCTACTTTCACCTCCTGCAGCCCCTGCTTTCCAGGGCTCATAAAATGTGTCCTGTTATGCAAATTTGCTCCCTGGTTTGGGGGCCCCAGAATCTAAGTTGTGGCAGCACAGACTCCAGAGCTGAAGGCCAAGGGCTTCTGAGAACTTGCCCTTCCCAGGAAGTTTGAGGGAAGGCTCTGGGCCCTGCATCTGAGCTTGGCACCTTGTGGAGACAACTGCCCCTTCCCGAAAGCTACAGCACATTGTGGACCACCCACTGCCGGACAGGCAGACAGGCAGACACAGGCGGACAGGCAGACACAGGCGGACAGGCAGACAGGTGGATGGGCAGACACAGGCGGACAGGCAGACACAGATAGGCAGACACAGGTGGACAGGCAGACACAGGTGGACAGGAGGACACAGGCAGGCAGACACAGGCAGACAGGCGGATGGGCAGACACAGGCGGACACAGGCAGACACAGGCGGACAGACGGACAGGTGGACACAGGCAGATGGGTGGACAGGCAGACAGGCCCACTGAGTCCCCAGTGATACCGAAGGTGTGTTTAGTGGGGTGGGGTTACCTCTATGGTGATGGGACCATCCTTGGTGGCAAATGTCTGTTTGTGATGCCTGCCTGGGGGTCCAGGCGGGGTGTAAAGGGGAGGGCGTGGGGTGGGGACCTACTGTTTTTTTTTTTTTTGAGACAGTCTGAGTCGCCCAGGCTGGGGTGTAGTGGTGCAATCCTGGCTCACCGCAACGTCCGCCTCCTGGGCTCAAGCCATTCTCTTGCCTCAGCCTCCTGAGTAGCTGGGATTATAGGGGCGTGCCACCACATCCGGCTAATTTTTGTATTTTTAGTAGAGACGGGGTTTCACCATGTTGGCCAGGCTGGTCTCCAACTCCTGACCTCAGGTGATCCGCCCACCTCGGCCTCCCAAAGTGCTGGGATTACAGGCGTGAGCCACAACGCCTGGCCAGGACCCTCTGTTCTTGAAGGCCATGGTGCTGGGCAGGCCAAGGTGTCAACAATGCAAAACAGGAGCCGGGAGCCTGCCTTTGAGAAGCAGGTGCAGAATGCCCTGCCAGGGCCCTTGTTCCCCAGCCCCAAAGAGCCGCCCCTTCCCTGTGGTCAGTGAGAGGCATTCAGAACCAGCATCTAGAGCTCTGAGCACAGCCCAGATCCTGTCCATCACCCAGCTCTGAATCTGTCCCCACTCCTTCATTCACGAGACTGACTGAGCTCTGGGCTTGCTTCCACAGCAGCAGGAGGCTCGGCTCCTTCCCTCCTGGGGCCTACATTCTCCTGGGGGTGTAGTCAAACTAAAGGAACCAGATAAGCCCCAAATGACAGATCGTGGTAAGTGCTGGGGACAAAAAGACAGGGTTGAGATAGAGAAAAAGGAAGGGACCTATCTTAGCGGCGTGCTCTTGGAGGGCCTCCCTCCCTGGGTGACTTCTGAACTGAAACCTAAAAGATAAGAAGGAGCTGAGGAACAGCTTTCCAGGCAGAGGGCACAGCAGGTGCAAAGTCCCTGGGGCAGGACTGAGCTTGGCCTGGACGAGGGCAGAGGGGCAGGAGATGGGGTCGGAACAGCGGAAGCCAGGCCTTGTATGGCCAGAAACGCCGCAGGAAAGGGTTTGGATCTAATTCTGGGTGTGATGAGGAGCCACTGAAGAGCCCGGGGCGGGAGCTACAGGAGTGGGTTTGGATTTGGGAGGTTGCATTTGGAGGGTGACTTGAGGCGGAGCCAGGAGGGAGACCTGTGGCCGGCAGAGAGCTTGGGGGCCTGAAGCAGGCAGGGGCCATGGAGACAGACAGTGCCGCGTGGACTGGACAGATGCCAGGAAGGGGCCTGATACAGAGAGATCAGGGTGAGGGAGGCGACGGGGGCCATGGGGAGACTTCCCAAGTCTATTCCAGATGACGGCGAGGATGAAGGTATCACTATGAGACTGGAGAAATAAAACAGGAAAACAGGCTCAGGGGTGGCCAGGGCATAGCTGAGGACACGTAACGTCCCAAGCCGTAGAAAGATGTTTAATTGGCCGCAGCTGGATGTACAAAACTGAAGCCCAGAGGTCGGCCGTACACCTGGGAGCACAGAGAGGGCGTGTAAATCTGTGGGAATGAGGTCAGGGCAGCAGCTGACGCCTGTAATCCCAGCACTTTGGGAGGCCGAGGCAGGTGGATCGCTTGAGTTCAGGAGTTTGAGACCAGCCTGGTTAACATGGTGAAACCTCATGTCTACCAAAAATACAAAGCCGGGTGTGGTGGCGCATGCCTGTAATCCCAGCTACTCAGAAGGCTGAGTCACGAGAATCACTTGAACCCCAAAAGCAGGGGTTGCAATGAGCCGAGGTTGCACCATTGCACTCCAACCCGGGTGACAGAGTGAGACACAGTCTCCAGAGAAAAAAAAAAAGGCTACTTGGCAACATAGTGAGACTCTCTCTCTCCCTGTGTCTCTTTTTCTGTGTGTGTGAAAGTAAGTTTGTTAAGAAAGTAAAGGAATTAAAGAATGGCTACTCCATAGGCAGAGCGGCCTCTATTTAAAAAAAAAAAAGAAAAAAAATTTTTAAATTTAAATTATATGAGAGGCCAGGCATGGTGGCTCATGCCTGTAATCCCAGCACTTTGGGAGGCTGAGGCGGGCGGATCACGAGGTAAGGAGATCAAGACCATCCTGGCTAACACGGTGAAACCTCGTCTCTACTAAAAATACAAAAAATTAGCCAGGTCTGGTGGCGAGTGCCTGTAGTCCCAGCTACTCGGGAGGCTGAGGCAAGAGAATGGCGTGAACCCGGGAGGCAGAGCTTGCAGTGAGCCGAGATCCGGCCACTGCACTCCAGCCTGGGTGAGAGAGCGAAAGACACACCCCAAAAAAAAAAAAAAAAAAATTAAATTAAATTATATGACACAAAATAGTAAACACACAGGATTGAGGCTTTTCACAACACAGTGCTTTTGGGGAGGGGAAAGGCGGAGTCAGCCACGGAGAAGGACTGGCCAGTGAGGTGAGAGGAAGCCAGGAAAGTGCAGCTTTACTGAAGCCATAAGTTTTTCAGGAAGGGGATCATCAACTGTGGTGAGGGCTGCCGAGGACTAATGTGAGGACAGAGAAGCGCCCCGTTGATTTGGCGACTTGGAGGCCACTGGAAAGTTCTTTCCTGGCAGAAAGGCGGAGGCAGAAGGCATATGGAGTGGGATGAAGATCGAATGTGAGGCGTGCTGAGATCACGAGGGACTCAGAATCCTAATGGCTCAGGGACTGCAGGACGGCTGAGGCTCTCCTCCAGGACCTGGACTGAGACAGCACCCTCTACCCGGAAAGCTGCTGCTCTTCTAGCAGAAGGGAAAGACTTGGGGACGTGGCCCTTGCCCTTTTGTTTCAAGCAACACATCTCTCCTGCTCACATTTCACTGGTCAAAGTAAGTCACGGGTCCAGCCGCCATCACGGACGAACGCGCGCAGGGGAGTCTGGGCAATAGTGGATATCTCTGAGCACGCAGAGAACACGTTGCAGGACGTTTTGCCATGAAAGGCAGCGGAGAAACAGGGAAGGACCTGGAGCGGCATGGCTCAAGCGAGGTTGGCTTTTTTTTTGAGATGGAGTCTGGCTCTGTTGCCCAGGCTGGAGTATAATGGCCCGATCTCGGCTCACTGCAACCTCTGCCTCCCAAGTTCAAGTGATTCTCCTGCCTCAGCCTCCTGAGTAGCTGGGATTACAGGAGCCCACCATCGCGCCTGGCTAATTTTTGTATTTTTAGTAGAGATGGGGCTTTATCATGTTGGTGAGGCTGGTCTCAAACTCCTGACCTCAGGTGATCCACCCACCTCAGCCTCCCAAAGTGCTGGGATTACAGGTGTGAGCCGCTGAGCCCGGCCTGGTTGTTTTTTAAATGGAAGAAACTAGAGCCTTTTCACGTGCTGACAGCATGACTCAGGAGAAGACAGAGAAACTGATGCAGGAGGAGTGAGAAGCAGGAAGAATATGAGACGCGGAGCTTAGAGGGATCCGAGCTGGTAAGGGCGGGAAAATGGACTACATGGAGATGATGACGGAGCTGGCCTCTGGGGGCTTCTGCTCTCTCCATGATGAAGGGGTCCTCGGCTGAGGTAGGGACGAGGGTGGGAGTCTGAGAAGAAAGAGGACAGGACAGAACAGGCCTTCCCTGTAGTGGGCGAGTAATACACTAGTCACATGGGAGACGGGCGGAGGGCGCCTCTGGGCAGTGGGCAGGGGAGGATGGAGCATTTCTTTTCTTGTTTTTGTTTTATTTTTTTGAGATGGAGTCTCGCTCTGTGGCCAGGCTGGAGTGCAGTGGTGCCATTTCGGTTCACTGCAAGCTCCGCCTCCTGGGTTCATGCCATTCTCCTGCCTCCCAGTATAGCTGGAACCACAGGCACCTGCCACCACGCCCGGCTAATTTTTTTGTGTAATTTTAGTAGAGTTGTGTAATTTTGTGTAATTGTGTAAATTTAGTAGAGATGGCGTTTCACCATGTTAGCCAGGACGGTCTCGATCTCCTGACCTCGTGATCCAACCGCCTTGGCCTCCCAAAGTGCTGGGATTACAGGTGTGAGCCACCGCGCCCGGCCAAAGTATTGGAGCAATTCAAGCGCAACTGGTCACCCCGCCTCTGCGGCTCGCTCCAGTGATATTCGCTGCTTAGTATAGTGGGAAGCAGAGAAGGGTTCACCCAGGGTTAGGTTTTCCAGTGGATACTGCAGAGTCAAGGAAAGATGACGAAGTTGAAGGTGTTTGCAAACAGAAGTTTCCGGGGCCCGCCGACCCAGCCTCTGCCCAGGTTCTCACCTCGGGCTGCGCTACTGGGGCTGTGTGGCCCCCTCCAATTAAGTCTGATCACAGAGACCCAGTTCCTGGTCTCTACGAGCAGACACGTGTTTCCTGTGCCTGCAGGATAGGATGCTATGGGAAATTTATGGCTCTTTTTGGCCCCTCCCTCAGCCACCAAACCCTCTTCCTCTGTTTCAGAGCTCTCCATTTATGTAAATGAGCTATTCCCTCCCAGTCGGAGCTGACAGGGGCTGGAACTCACTTCCCCAGCCTCAAAGGACTCGGGCCGGGCTCTACCCCTCAACACACCTACCCCAGACTGAACTAGCAGTCAGAGACTGAACTAGCAGTCAGAGACGCAAATAACCAGGAATCAGGCGGGATCCATGGCAGTGGCAAAGCCAGCGGGGACTGGCAACTGGCAGGAACATTGGAGGTGCAAGTGGAGGTGTCTGTGCCCTCACTGGGGGCACCTGCTCCTGCCTGTGTCGCCCACAACCCTCTGGGAGGTGCTGTGAGTTACCTAATAGCCTTGAAATAAGTCTGGTTTTTCACTCACATTAGGCAAGGTTGGTGTCTGCTGCTTGCAAATAAGAATCCTCCCTGATGCCAGGCCCCTGTAGGTCAGCATGGTTTCTGAGCTGAGACAGGCGTGCCCACCTGTGCCCCAACAGTCTCTGCTCTGAGGCTTCCTGCTCTCCTCTCCCTGCCTTCTTGGGGCAGCAGCTCCCGAGTTCCCTTGCAGGTGAGTGAGGAGGCAGGGCTATCGATGCAGCGGCCGGGATCAGCCAGTTAGACTCTGCCTCAGGAGCTTGACCCAGAAGCAAGCAATGGGTCTAGACCCTTTCATCCTGGTGGCACCATCCTGGGGACACTGTCCACTAGATCTTTCCACCAAGACCCTGGCACCACCCTGGAGTCCTGCCCTCCCCAGAGCTGCATTGCTCAGCTTCTCCTTTGGGTCTGGGGGTCACCCTCCCCCATTTTTTTTTTTTTTTTGAGACAGAGTCTCACTCTGTTGCCCAGGCTGGAGTGCAGTGGCGTGATCTCGGCTCACTGCAACCTCTGCCTCTTGGGTTCAAGCAATTCTCTGCCTCAGCCTCTTGAATAGCTGGGATTGCAGGCACCCACCACCCCACCCGGCTAATTTTTTTTGTACTTTTAGTAGAGATGGGGTTTCACCATCTTGGCCACGTTGGTATTGAACTCCTAACCTCATGATCCACTTGCCTCGGCCTCCCAAAGTGCTGGAATTACAGTCGTGAACCACCGTGCCTGGCCACCCTCCCCCATTTTCGTTCTGCACAGGTCCACCCAATCCCCCTCTTTTTTTTTTTTTTTTTTTGAGACAGAGTCTCGCTCTGTCGCCCAGGCTGGAGTGCAGTGGCCGGATCTCAGCTCACTGCAAGCTCTGCCTCCCAGGTTGACGCCATTCTCCTGCCTCAGCCTCCTGAGTAGTTGGGACTACAGGCGCCCGCCACCTCGCCCGGCTACTTTTTTGTATTTTTTAGTAGAGACGGGGTTTCACCGTGTTAGCCAGGATGTACTCGATCTCCTGACCTCGTGATCCGCCCGTCTCGGCCTCCCAAAGTGCTGGGATTACAGGCTTGAGCCACCGCGCCCGGTCTCCCCCCTCTTCTTGGCTATCAGGATCCAAATTTCCCTCAGAGGCAACCACGTGCACCTCTCCTGCTACAGGTGAGTCTTTGTGTACTTCACTGCCCGGGGTTGGTTTAAACAGAAGCATGTGACTCAATTCTGACCTATGAGACACAAAAGAAAGTTTGCTGAGGGACTTGTGGAAAAATTTGTCTTCCTCCTTAAAAGGGACAGAAAGGGCCAGGTGCAATGGTTCCTGCCTGTAATCCTAACCCTTTGGGAGGCTGGGATGGGAGGATCAATCACTTGAGGCCAGAAGATTCAGGCTGCAGTGAGCTATGATTGTGCCACTGCACTCCAGCCTGGGTGACAGAGTGAGACCTCATCTCTGAAAATACAGATTAAGGCCGAGTACAGTGGCTCACATCTGTCATCCCAGCACTTTGGGAGGCTGAGGCAGGTGGATCACCTGAGGTCAGGAGTTCAAGACCAGCCTGGCCAACATGGTGAAACCCCATCTCTACTAAAATGCAAAAATTAGTCAGGCGTGGTGGTGTGCCTCTGTAATCCCAGCTACTCGGGAGGCTGAGGTGGGAGAATTGCTTGAACCCAGGAGGCAGAGGCTGTAGTGAGCCATGATTGTGCCACTGCATTCTCGGTGATAGAGTGAGACCTAGTTTCAAAAATAAAATAAAATAAAATAAAACAAAATAAAAATAAATAAAGATTAAAAAATAAAAATTAAGGCAAGACATGGTAGCTCATGCCTGTAATCCCAGCACTTTGGGAGGCTAAGGTGGGAGGATTGCTTGAGCTCAGGGTTTGAGACCAACCTGGACAACATAGTTAGAACCCATCTCTACAAAAAATACAAAATTAGCTGGGCACAGTGGCATGCACCTGTAGTCCCAGCTACTCAGGAGGCTGAGGCAGGAAGATCACTTGAGCCTGAGGTTATGGCTGCAGTGAGCCATGACCACACCACTGCACTCCAGCCTGGGTGACAGAGCTTCCTGCCTGCAGAATCTCTGAGAATCTCCAGTCCCAGACTTTGAATTACCTTCTTTTCTCTGTCAGCCTGAGCGCCGCCCTTTCACTAGGGACCCACCTCTGGGCAGCCACTAGCCCCTGCCAGTCTCTGACCTCAGGCCCAGGAGGTTGGACCCAGGTAGCATTTAGCATAGGCTTTGCGTGTAGTCCCCAACCCCATTATTCCCTGTGAGGTTTTTATTTAATATCAGTCATCATTATTTGCTTCTAAAATAATACTTGCCAGGGCTGGGTGAGGTGGCTCACACTTGTAATGTCAATAATTTGGGAGGTCAAGGCAGGAGGATGGCTTGCCCAGGGGTTTGAGACAGCCTGGGCAACATAGCGACACTCCATCTCTATAAAACATTTTAACAATTAGCCGGCTGTGGTGGCACATGCCTGTAGTCCCAGTGACTCAAGAGGCTGAGGCGGGAGGATCACTTGCGCCCGGGAGGTCAAGGCTGCTGTGAACCATGATCATGCCACTGCACTCCAGCCTGTGTAACAGAGTAAGACCCTATCTCAAAATAATAACACTAGTTATTATTATTACTATTATTATTTTTTTGAGAGAAAGTCTCACTCTGTCGCCCAGGCTGGAGTGCAGTGGCGCTGTCTTGGCTCACTGCAACCGCCACCTCCCGGGTTCAAGTGATTCTCCCGCTTCAACCTCCTGAGTCACTGGGACTACAGGTGCACACCACCGCGCCCAGCGGATTTTTGTATTTTTAGTAGAGACAGGATTTCAGCATGTTGGCCAGGCTGGTCTTGAGCTCCTGACCTCAAGTGATCCGCCCGCCTCAGCGTCCCAAAGTGCTGGGATTACAGGTGTGAAATAATTATTATTAAATTAAATAAGACTTGCCAGTTGTGGAAAACATGAAAAGTATAGAAGTAAAAAGGAAGAAAAATCACTACAATCCCATTACCTTTGACAACCATTGACAAGAGCCTTGCTGTATCTTATTTCAATACTCCCCTTTTTATATGGAGCGATATAAAATTTAAATAAAAATTTTATTTAAAGAAATAAAATTGGGATCATGCTATATATGGAGTTCTGTATCCCGCATTTTCTACTTAAGACCATTCCCTTCATTCAGCAGCTCTCAGGGGGCCTCTATCTTTGAGATTGTGTACTAAGGAAGCAGCAGAGCACTCAGCAGGCAGAGGGGCCCCACCGCCCAGGGGGGTGCAGGCGAATGGGGAACAGGCACTCATCAAACACCACGCCCAAATAGAATCGCAGCTCTTAACGCAGAGTACAGCGGAAGATCCAGGTAGCTACGAGAACTGTGGGGTTTCCTTCATCAGTGGGGGTGCGAAGTCTTGGAGAGTCTGAAGGCTGAGGACTCAAGTGGGGGCCTGGCTGGGGGAGCGGGTTCCAGCCAGAAGGAGTCACCTAGGCTGAGGGCCTGAGGCCAGAGGCAAGGCACAGTTACTTAACAGAAGAATGATGTGGTAACAGGCATGATGTTTAGAGTATCCCACTGCATGGACAGACCGTCATTTATTTATCTGTGAAAGAGTTAGATTGTTTCTCATTTTTCACTGCTACAAATGATCATGGCAGAAATTGGTAACAGTTACCTCCTGGGAGGGCTGCAGGGGAGCTCCGGGACTGGGGTGAGGGAAGCATCACTGTGTACCTGTCGGGAACTTTTTTGTTTTTTAGACCGAGTCCCATTCTTGTCACACAGGCTGGAACGCAACGGCGCGATCTCGGCTCACTGCAACCTCTGCCTCCCCCGTTCACGCAATTCTCCTGCCTCAGCCCCCCGAGGAACCAGGATTACAGGTGCCCACCACCATGCCAGCTTTTGTATTTTGAGTAGAAACAGGTTTTCATCATGTTGACCAGGCTGGTCTCGAACTCCTGACCTCAGGTGATGCACCTGTCTCGGCCTCCCAAAGTGCTGAGATTACAGGCGTGAGCCACCACACCTGGCCAGGAACTTTTGATGTATTACCACATGACTGTATCTATTGATTCTTTTCAAGAGTCAGTTAAGTTAAAACTAAATAACGTTGGAATGAATACCTTTGTGTTCACGACTTGGTTCAAATACCTGATGCTTTCCTTAGATCAGATTGATCGAGTCTAAGTCCTCTTGACATCTGCTGACGAGACACCTTTCAGAACATTCAGCTCCTAAAACCTTAAGTTCTACACTCAGAAAATCACCAGCTGTGGGAGCTCTCACACAGAGTCAACCCTTTCCTCTGTTTGTCTTCCCAACTGGACCATGAGCTACCCAAAAGAGACAAGGCCCGTGAGCCTCCTATGAAGAGGAGACCGTGGGGAAGGGAAGGGGGTTAACATGTGCTGAACCCTTTCTGTGTGCCAGGCCTACCCACGCTGGGGGTGTCCACACACACACATCGAACAGTCTCCTCTTAATTATTATAAGAGTATTAATATCCTCATTTTACACCTGAGAAAAATGAAGCTCAACAAAGTCAGACAGCAGGGCCGGGCGCGGTGGCTCAAGCCTGTAATCCCAGCACTTTGGGAGGCCGAGACGGGTGGATCACGAGGTCAGGAGATTGAGACCATGCTGGCTAACACGGTGAAACCCCATCTCTACTAAAAAATACAAAAAAACTAGCTGGGCGAGGTGGCGGGCGCCTGTAGTCCCAGCTACTGGGGAGGCTGAGGTGGGAGAATGGCGTAAACCCGGGAGGCGGAGCTTGCAGTGAGCTGAGATCTGGCCACTGCACTGCAGTCTGGGCGACAGAGCCAGACTCCGTCTCAGAAAAAAAAAAAACAAAAAAAACAAAAAACAAAAATTAGCCGGGCGTGGTGGCGGGCACCTGTAGTCCCAGCTCCTCAGGAGGCTGAGACAGGAGAATCACTCAACCCCAGGAGGTGGAGGTTGCACTAAGCCTAGATCACACCACTGCACTCCAGCCTGGGTGACAGAGTGAGACTATCTCAAACAACAAAAACAAACAAACAAACAAACAAAGTGAGAGAGCGGGTTGCAGCCCTCACACTTGTAACCCCAACACTTTGGGAGGCCGAGGCAGGAGGATCCCTTGAGCCCAGGAGTTCAGGACCAGCCTGGGTAACACAGTGAGACCCATCTCTACAAAAACTAAACAACAACAACAACAACAACAACAACAACAATTAGCCTGGCGTGTCCGTGCACACCTGTAGTCTCAGCTACCTGAGAGGCTGAGAAGGGAGGATCGCTTGAGCCCAGGGGTTCGAAGCCTGCAATGAGTTGTGACTGCACCACTGTACTCCAGCCTGGGAGATGAAGTGAGACTATGTCTCAAAAGCAAAAGCAAAAATAAAACCAAAGCCAGGTGATTTGTCCAAAATGATGGAGTCAGGATTCAAACAAGCTTGCCCTGGCCTCCAGCTGTGGGAGGAGACTTCTCTCTCCTTAGAGGCCGCTGCTGCACAGAGACCCCTCTCCCAGCATCGGCCCCTCCAGTGCCCCACCAGGCACCCCTCCCCACCTCCCATGAGCCGTGTCTTTGCTCTCTTACCAATAACTTCATTCCTCCCCTGTTTTCATTATTAATTCCCTCTTCTTGTGCTTCACACTCATGAGGCCAGGGAGACGGACAAGGCGGATGGGGAAGCAAGCGGAAATTCTGTGTAATACCGTCGTCGGTATCACAAAACTTGTCTTAAGTGCCAGCCCTAGGGACTTGCTAGAGTTAGCATGACAGAGGTGGGGCTGAAGGTCAGATTAAATTGGACTAGTAACCCCAGGGGGATACTCGAAAGAGGTTGCTAAAGAAAGAGTTCCGGCAGGATCGTGCAGCGGCCGAGGCAGGCAGCTGACAGCAGCGTGCGGGCCGGCCGGCCAGATCAGGCCTGCTTCGCGGGGCTTGTTGGTGACAGGCCTGGGTTCACACATCCTCCTCCGGAAGCCTGAAATCTTGCCTTTTCCCCCCCAGTAATGAGTTGGTATAAAAATGGATCTTGAATAAAATTGTCTGCAGTTTTCAAATTTCAAACTGCATTAGTCAAAATATATCAAATTTCCATGTACTGACTTACCACCTGCTCAAGATCGGATCCTTTTTCAGCTGGAATATATTGAAACATGAATCACCTCCTGAGCGGCAAAAGGGAAAAGAAGCGGAGGGTGAGGCCCTCTCCAAACACGCCGGTGGGCGAGCTGGAATCCTGCGCTCCCCTGGGCTCCCCCGGCCTCCGCCTGACAATGGCTCCTTTTATTTCCGGGGTCGTCCAGGCCCCTTGGCCACTTCCCTTGATCCTAGGTTTCTGGCTCAGACCCTTATACTCTGGGCAGTCTATGGCACGCAGTGCAGACAATAATCATTTCATGTCTTCTGGCCTTTAATAAGCACCTACTATGTGCTGGGTGCTCAGACTCACCGGAGAGGCAGACCTATAATGGTATTGCTGAATCCAATAGGGACTTCTTCACCCCAATCTGCTCACTTTGGCAGCACTGGGCACAGTTGGCCTCCCCTCTGGAAACTCTTTCTTCTCTTCGGAGACCTGGCTCTGTCGTCTTGTCCCACCTTGCTGCCTACTGCTTCTTGGTCTGCTCTTCCCAGCCTGGTCACCACATATCCTAAATCCCCAGAGCTCAGCCCTTGAACTTTCTCTCATCTATAGTCACACCTGTCCCCAGGTGAGCTCGTCCAGGCCCAGGTTTTTATTTTGTTTTGTTTTGAGGCAGAGTCTCACTCTGTCATCCAGGCTGGAGTGCAGCGGTAGGACCTCCACCTCCCGTGCTCAAGCGATTCTCACGCCTCAGCCTCCTGAGTAGCTGGGATTACAGGCGCCCACCACCACGCCCGGCTAATTTTTGTAGTTTTAGTAGAGATGGGGTTTCACCGTGTTAGCCAGGATGGTCTCAATCTCCTGACCTCATGATCCACCCGCCTCGGCCTCCCAAAGTGCTGGGATTCCAGGCGTGAGCCACGGCGCCCGGCCTAGGCCCAGGTTTTAAATACCATCTTCATGGGGGTGGGGATCAGACATGTGTTTTGGCTCTAAACTGCAGACCAGTCCACCCGCCTGCCCGCCTGGCATTGCCATGTTAGTATCTAATAAGCAGCTCAAACTCCGCCTGTCCTAGCTGTGTTCACCGTGTGGGCCTCCCTGTCTCAGCAGATGGCACCTGCAACATTTCGGTTGCTCAAGCTGGAAATGCAGGTGTTATTCTCCATTCTTCCCTTTCCTTTGTCATCTCTTCCTTTAATCCACTAAGTCCCATTGGTCCCACCTTCAAAATACATCCCAAAGTCACATCACCCCGTCTCCATCATCCCACGCCACCCTAGGCCACTATCATCTGTCCCCTGGGCCCCTGCCGTGGCCACCCTCACTGGTCTCCCTGTTTTTATTGCAGCCCCTGATTTGTTTTTCTAAGACCAGCTGAGCGGGCACTAAAGAACCAGCGACCAGGCAAGGGTAGGAGCAAAACTGCAAGTTTATTTTTGGTAACCTAAGGTGTGGGAGAGAGGTCTATGGGCCTCCAGCAATAGAGGCCGACAGAGTCCCCCCGGTGAAGCTCTCTGACGGAGTTCCGGCAGTCCCGACATCCCGACAGGAATGGGGCTGGGAAGTCTGCGTGGGACCCTGGCCAGGAGCGGCTTTTCTAGGAGTGGGAGGGCAATAGGAGGGGCACGGGCGTGTGTGTGTGTGGGGGGGGGGGGGCGTTCCGCAGGTGCGACCAGGTAAATCTTGGTCTCTTCGGATTGACGTCACCTGGCGCATGCCCAGTTGGTCTGCACCTTCCTGGGTCGCCGGCTGCATTTTCGCGCCCGGGAAGAGTTGGTGGTGAAGAAGAACCCGGAAGTGCACCATCTTGCCTCCGTTCGTCCAAACAGCCCCATCACCACCCACAGCCTAAGCACAGCCAAAAGGATCTTCAAAAACAGTAAGTGCTATCATGTTACTTTCCTGCTCGAGATCTTCAGTGGCTTTCCATTGCACCAGAATAAAATGCAGGCTCCTCACCAGCCCACGACGCCCTCATGAGCGGCCCTACCTCCCTCTCCAGCCCCATCCTGCACCACTCTTCACAGCACTAGCTGCACCGGCCTCTGTTCCTAGACCACAGCGAGCTCATTCTTGCCTTGGAGGCGCTGTTTTGTTTTAGTGTAAAATATACAAATTTTTATTACAAATAAATAACTAAAAGTTAACATTTTAAAGCGTCCAACTCACTGGCATGTAGCACATTTGCGACGATCATCACTATCTAGCTCAGAACATTTTCCAAGGGAAACCCTGTCCCCATTAGCAGTCACTCCCCATTCTTTCTCCCCCAGCCCCTGGCAACCACTAATCTGCTTTCTGTCTCTGTGGATTTGCCTCTTCTAGAGATTTCATACAAATGGAATCATACCACGTTGGCCTCGGAGTTTTCACACCGACTGTTCGTTCCTACGGGGCCCTCTCTGCCCCAACAGGGCCCTCTCTGCCCCAGGCCTTTGGGGGACCATCTCCTTCTTAACATTCGTCTTGGCTCAAAAGTCACCTCCCTGTCTCCAGCCCATGCCCCCGCCCCTCTGCTCCCAGCCACTCTCGATTTCATAAGTATCCAGCCCTATTTATTTCTCTTTTAGCACTTAACATTCTCTGAGAGCATCTTGCTTAATTATTTGTCTTTCCCCTTGTCGCTCCCTGGGACATCCCCAGCCCCAGGACGGGGCCAGGCTCCTAGGTGGTGCTCACCAATTATTTGTGGATTGGATGGGCCGATTCACTATCAAGCACGCGGATGGAGCCATCTACAAAGCTCAAGAAACAGCCAAGGAAGGAAGAAAGCAGTGCTGCCGAGGAGGGGAGGAGTAACCAGGAAAAGTCACCAAGGGAAGGGGGGACCTGGGAGGAGGACTGGACGCTCAGCCGACCTTCGCCCTTCGGGGAGGAAAGGGCATTCGAGGAGGAAGGGGCAGGGCATTCCAGGCAGAAGGAACCACGTGGGCAGAGCCTGGAGGCACAAGAGGAGAGAGCAGTCAAGGTAGGAGTCACGTGATGGCCTCTCTAGTTTGCAGTTTGTCCCCTAATTGATTCACAGTCACGGGCCTCCCACAGAGAGGACATTTCATACAGGTCTGGGAGCTGGGTTTGATACAACATGTAAGGGACCGAGAGGAAAGAACGGGTGGAGTCTCTCTTTTTCAATTCTTCTTCCCTCTTCCCACTCTGGTCCTACTGTGCTCTGGACACCCCATGGACACAAAGAAAAGTAGGCCAGGGCCAGGCGCGGTGGCTCAGGCCTGTCATCCCAGCACTTTGGCAGGTCGACGCGGGCAGATCACTTGAGGTCAGGAGTTCAAGACCAGCCTGGCCAACATGGTGAAACCCTGTCTCTACTAAAAATACAAAAAAAAAATTACCAGGGCGTGGTGGCGGGTGCCTGTAATCCCAGCTACTTGGGAGGCTGAGGCAGGAGAATCGCTTGAACCCAGGAGACGGAGGTTGCAGTGAGTCAAGATCACACCACTGGACTGGACTCCAGCCTGGGCAACAGAGCAAGACTCTCTCTAAAAAAAATACAGAAGAAAGAAAAGAAAAGAAAGAGAGGGAGGGAGGGAGGGAGAAAATAAAGAAAAGCAGGCCGGGCATGGTGGCTCATGCTTATAATCCCAGCGCTTTAGGAAGCTGAGGCAAGAGGATCACTTGAGTCCAGGTGTTTGCCAACAGCAAGACCCCATCTCTAAAAAAAAAAAAAAACTAAAAAAAAAATTAGCCTGGCGTTGTGGCACGTACATGCAGTCCTAGCTGCTCAGGAGGCAGAGGCGGGAGGATTGCTTGAGCCTGGGAGGTCCAGGCTGCCAGTGGCCGTGGTGTATTACTACACTTTATCCTGGATGACAAATCAAGACCCTCTCTGGAAAAAAAAAAAAAAAGAAAGAAAAAGAAAAAACAGACTAATTTCAAGTTTTCTTTTTATTTACTCATTTTTTGAGATGGAGTCTCACTCTGTCACCCAGGCTGGAGTGCTGTGGCACGATCTCGGCTCACTGCACCTTCAGCCTGCCGGGTTCAAGTGATTCTCCTGCCTCAGCCTCCTGAGTACCTGGGACTACAGGTGCGTGCCATCACGACTGGCGTAGTTTCCAGTTTTCTGATTTAAAATCATCTTGTAACCACCTTTTAAGAGTCATGGGAAGGCCAGGGGTGGTGGCTCACGCCTGTAATCTCAGCACTTTGGGAGGCTGAGGCAGGTGGATCATTTGAGGTCAGGAGTTCGAGATCAGCCTGGCCAACATGGTGAAACCTCGTCTCTACTAAAAATACAAAAACTAGCCTGGCAGGGTGGTGTTCCTGTAACCCCAGCCACTTGGGAGGCTGAGGTCAGAGAATAGCTTGAACCAGGAGGCAGAGGTTGCAGTGAGCCGAGATTGCGCCACTGTGCTCCAGCCTGGGTGGCAGAGGGAGACTCTATCTCGGAAAAAAAAAAAAAAAGAGAGACGTGGGAAGGTAGGGAGGGCAATGAAGTATATCACAGATCATGGCCAACTCTATTTATTTTTTTAGAGACAGGGCTCTGCTGTCCGGGCTGGAGTGCAGTGGTGCAAGCATAGCTCACTGCAGCCTCGAGCTCCTGGGCTCAAGCGATGCTCCTGCCTCTGCCTCCTGAGTCGTTGGGATTACAGACACGAGCCACAGTACCTGGCTTGTCGGCTGTGTTTTAATGGTCAGAGGAGGGTCCTGGCTCTTCCGGTTCCTAGGAGGAAGGCAGAGCTGGGATGGACCTGGGACGGCTTCCCATTGGCCCTCCACAGACTCATCTTTCTGGGCTGAGCCACTGGGCCCTCTGGGCGCAGAGCTGTCTGTGAGCCCCGTGTCCTTCATTTCTCTTGATTGAATCAGGCCTGACTGACCCAGCCCCGTGGCTCTGGGAGCCCAGCTGAGCTCCCAGGAGGAGAGGCCCTTGCCCAAAGCCAGGAGGCTCACAAGGGCAAATTCAATTGTGGGCGAGGTAGGAGCCATTAACCTGTCTGTGGACTGCAGCTCCCCCACCCTCTCCCTCTGTCAGCCAGGCCTGTCCAGGCTGCCTCTGCTGGATCCCCACCGCCTGCCACCTTCGGGGGCTCCCTGCTGCCTCTGGGCTGTGTCCGCCCGCCTTTGCCACTTGGCGCCCATAGCTGTCATCACCTGGGCCTCTAGGATCAGAGCGGATTTTGAGGTGAGAAGGAGAACAAATCTGTTGGAATTTGCACTTCCACCTTGGAGGCAAACCAGGCTCTTGGCCTTTCCCAACCCTCAAGCTTCAGGGTGCAATCTGCGCTTGGGAGTTCTTTTTTCTTTTTCTTTTTTTGAGACGGAGTTTCCCTCTTGTTGCCCAGGCTGGAGTGCAATGGTGCGATCTTGGTTCACCGCAACCTCTGCCTCCCGGATTCATGCCATTCTCCTGCCTCAGCCTCCCAAGTAGCTGGGATCACAGGCGCCACCACACCCGGCTACTTTTGCATTTTTAGTAGAGACAGGATTTCGCCATGTTGGTCAGGCTGGTCTCGAACTCCTGACCTCAGGTGATCCACCTGCCTCGGCCTCCCCAAGTGCTGGATTACAGGTGTGAGCCTCTGCGCCCGGCCTGCCCTTGGGAGTTCTAATGGGGAGGAGGTCCTGGAGGCAGGTGGGAGTCACTTGAGAAAAGCGTTCTGGGATCTCAAGCCTCCGGAACAGTCCAGGGCTGTGCTGTCCAGCATAGCAGCTGCTATGTACATGTGGCTACAAACACTTGAAATGTGCTCACTTCAAAGACTTAGTAAGAAAAAGAATAAAAATACCTCATGAATAATTTTATATTGATTTCATGTTGATATTGCAATATCATATTTTGAATATATTTGGTTAAATAAAAAAATATTTTAGGCCCAGTGTGACTCCTCATGCCTGGAATCCCAGCACTTTGAGAGGCTGAAGCAGGAGGATTGCTTGAGTCCAGGAGTTTGAGATGAGCCTGGGCAACATGGCAAGGCCCCATCTTTACAAAAAATTTAAAAATTAGCCACACGTTGGCATGTGCTTGTAGTCCCAGCTCCTCAGGAGGCTGAAATGGGAGGATGGCTTGAGTCCAGGAGGTCGAGGCTGCAGTGAGCGATAATTTCACCTCTGCACTCCAGCCTGGGTGACAGCAAGAACCTGTCTCTAAAAAAAGATTTTTTAAATTTATTTCACCTGTTACAGTTTGTTTTTCTTTTTCCTTGTTTTTCTTTTTTTTTTCTTTCTTTTTTTTTTTTTTTTTTTTGAGTCGGAGTCTCGTTCTGTCACCCAGGCTAGAGTGCAGTGGTGCAATCTCGGCTCACTGCAACCTCCGCCTCTCAGGTTCAACAGATTCTCCTGCCTCAGCCTCCTGAGTAACTGGGACTACAGGCGCCCGCCACCACGCCCGGATAATTTTTGTGTTTTTAGTAGAGACAGGGTTTCACCATATTGATCAAGCTGGTCTTGAACTCCTGACCTCGTGATCTGCCCACCTCAGCCTCTCAAAGTGCTGGGATTACAAGCGTGAGCTACCGCGCCCCGTTTACAGTTTGCTTTTCTTTTCTAATATGTCTACTAGAGAATCGAATATACATGTAGCTGGACAGAATTGGTCCTGAGTGGGGAACACAGGCTCTGGGTGGGTCCAGCTCCCTGGCCCCGTGGACTCACTGTCCTTTGGGGTGGGAAGCAGCGGGAAGCAGGCCAGAGCAGGCCTCCCTCTGAAATACCCAGTTACCGCCGAGGAGCAGGGCGAGCCAGGAGCCCCGAATGGGTCTGAGCGACTCTCAGGGGTGCAAAGGAGAGTTGGCTCAAGGTAGAGTGGTCTGGGGCCTCTCCCAGTTTGCGTTCCAGGTAAAGACCCCTGGCCCTGCCAGGCCCCCGCTGCCCTCAGCGCTGACTGACAGCGTCCAGCCCATTCTTGCTGGAAGTCTGGCTCCCTTGGCCCCTGACTCTCCGCCCTTGTCTGGGCTCCGTCTAGCAAAAGGCCACATGCCTGTGGTGAAGACTATGGCTTCTGCTTCCCCTCGCCCCAGAGAGGGATGGCTCGCTCTCTTTCCTTGCTTCAAAGCCCAGAACAGCCTTTCAGGCCCCCCACTAGAGCTCCTGCTTTCTGCTCAAGAACAGGGCAGGCTCGTTGACGCAGCCAAGACGAGCACATCACTACACCGCGAGCGGCTCTGGAGCTAACGAAGGAGCCCAGCCTCCTGCTCAGGCCAACAGCCCCCCGCCCAGCTCCCTGTTCCTCTGTGATGGCTCATTATTCCGGTATTCCCAGGAGACAGATGGATTTTTTTTCCCCCCCCACCAGCGCCTAATTACATTCCAACTCGACATGGTACAGTGACATGTGTCCAAGCCGCGGACGATTCCCAGCGCATCTGAGAGGTGAGCACTCTGCCAAACGGTCCAAATGGGATGTTTCCGTCTCGAGGTGTGTGTTGAGCTGTTACCTGGGGAGGCCCTGGAGTGAGACCTCCTCTCCTGTCAAGAACAAGCCGCACCTGGAACTAATAGAACTCGGCCTAAGGCCACAGCTGCGCAGGCAGGAGATGCTTCAGATGGAAACTGATGGAGGGAGGGGGCGCAGAGGATTCTGACCCTCATCAGCCTAACTTCCCTGGACAGGAGTGTTCAGTGGAGTCATCTCAGCGTGCTCCTAGCCTAGGAGAGTCCCTGAGCTGGGGAAGGGCAGTCTCTGTCTTGGGGGTCCCTCTGTGTGTGGCCCCAAGTTCCAGGGACTGCCCCCACCCACTAACATAGCCAAGGGTCTGATGTTGGGTGTGGACGCTTCCAGAGGACAGAGAGTCCTCTGCCCTCTGCCTCTCTCCAGAACCGGTTCTGTCCTCCTGTGATGGGAATGGAGCCACTGCTGGTTCCTGGTTCAACATTTTAGCTGGTTCCCACCACCAAAGCACTTCTCCACGGTGGTGCTTCCCACCTTCACCCCACCCCCACTGCCTTCAGGGACCCTTCCAAA
Source organism: Piliocolobus tephrosceles (assembly GCF_002776525.5). Lineage (NCBI taxonomy): Eukaryota > Metazoa > Chordata > Mammalia > Primates > Cercopithecidae > Piliocolobus > Piliocolobus tephrosceles. The sequence goes on from NC_045449.1 coordinate 1,783,346, forward strand.
CGTTGCCCAGTGTCTCCCTACCTCACCTCCAGGCCTGGCCCCTGGCCTTCCCAGCATCCTCACACATCCTTCCCAGAATTATGGGCCATCTGCCTCTGGTCCCATTCTCTCACCTCTCCTTACCCGGAGATCTCAACTCAAAAGCTTTCAGAGGCCATGCAGGAAACAGAAGAGGCTGAGGTGGGCTGGGAGGTGGCACAGGTGGCAACCCAGGAGCCCCACCCCTCTGCAGGCCCCAGGCTCCGGCTGCTGCTCCCTGGAAGGAAGAGGAGGTCCTGGGTTGTCAACTCTTTGGATTTTGCCAGAGGCTGGGAATCGGGATTTTTGCATGCAATTGGTTGGCAGCAAATTCAACAAACAAAACAAACAAAACACTATGTGGGCCAACACAGCTCCACCTGCAGCCTGGATTCTGCCCGAGGCCAAGGCTTCTGACAGCTGCCTTCCTGGTCTAGCTGGGCCCCTCAGCATCCTCAGCTTCCCGCCCCGCTACCCACCACGCCTCAACTCAACGTCTGTCTGTAGACTCATCTCAAGCCTCTTCCCTTGAACCACAAAACCTTGCCCACCCAAATCTCCCTGCAGCCATAGCCTCACTCTCCTGCCCTTCACAGGCAAACTTCCCCAAGGCCACCTCCTCCCTGGCCTCTCCCTCTTCCGAGTCCTACACCTGGAATTCCACCCCTCCTCCCAGGCAGCCATGCAGACTCCTGCTGTTGTCCAAGAACAACACTTTCCAGTCTGACTTTCTTTCTTTTAGAAAACAGAGTCTCACTGTCACCCAAGCTGGAGTGCAGTGGCGCCATCTCAGCTCACAGCAACCTCTGCCTCCCAGGTTTAAGCGATTCTCCTGCCTCAGCTTCCCAAGTAGCTGGGACTACAGGCACCTGCCACCATGCCCGGGTAAAATTTTTGTATTTTTTAAGAGAGACGGGGCTTCACCATGTTGGCCTGGCTGGTCTCGAACGCCTGACCTCAGGTGATCCACTTGCCTCAGCCTCCCAAAGTGCTGGGATTACAGGTGTGAGCCACTGCGCCCGTTCTCCAGTCTCTGTCTTGCCTCAACTGCCCTGAGGTCAAAGTCCCCTTGAAATCTCCCCGTCCCAGTTTCCTTGACACAGCGCCCACGCAGGACCACTCCAACTATCCTGGACGTTCCTTCTCAGCCTCTGGCACGGGCACCTCTTCTTCTCATTTTACCCACAGCCCGTGGGGGCCACCGTGACCTGTGCATATACTGGTGGCTGCAGATTCCCCTCATCTCAGCGCTCTGCTGATTCCAAGTCCCAACAGCTTTCTGCACAGGTCCTGTGGCACCTTCTGGAGGCTTCCCCCTCAGCATTCCCCAGATGAAAAGCACCCCATCCAAACCCTTTCCCTCTTCCTGGGCCACCCTCTCAGTGACTGCCGCCGCCTCAGTCTGCCAGAAACCCAGGACGCTGCCTTCTCCTCTTCCCTTGAGTCGGGTTCACCAAGTCCCACAGCTCAGGCCGGCCATCCTCACTGCTGACGGATCAGCTGCCTCCTCACTCATCTCCTGCCTTTGCCTGGCCACACTCCCCCTTCTCCATCGGAGAGGTTTTTCTACAACCCAGCCCGATGGTGTCACTCCCAATTCCTGTGACCCTTCTTGCAGGAGGATTTCTGATTCTGCCCCGGGCTGGAAGCCAACGCTCATCTGCAGTCAGGAGCTCAGCGCGCTCCGGGGCTGATGTTCCCTGCTTGTGCCTCCTTCCCTCCCATCTCTGGGCCTGGGGTCACGCCGTCCCCTCTCCCTAGATGCCCCTCCTTCCCGCACATCTCCTGGCCTAGGGTCACACTTTCTCTGGAATACGCCTCCTTCCCGCACATCTCGGGCCTGGGGTCACGCCATCCCCTCCTCTCCCTAGGACGCCCCTCCTTCCCGTATCGGCCTAGCTCATTGAGCGTGTTCTTCGAACTTGGCACAGGCTAAGGGGATTGTCCCCTTTGGGGCTTACCCAGAACACTGTTCATTTGACCTGGCCTCATAATTGTCAGTTTGCATGTAGGTATCTGTCGCCGAGTGACAGACTAGAGGCACAAATGGACAGAGCCAGGCCACATATAAAAATAGAACTCTGACCCACGGTCTGCAGCAACCAGCCCAGGAAGGCAGTCTGTTGTCTACAAGTCAGACTCGTCGGGAGCCGAACACTGTCTCTTTTTTTTTTTGAGAGGAGTCTCACCCTGTCGCCCAGGCTGGAGTGCAGTGGCACGATCTTGGCTCACTGCAACCTCTGCCTCCCAGATTAAAACGATTCTCCCGCCTCAGCCTCCCAAGTAGCTGGGATTACAGGCACCCACCACACGCCCAGCTAAATTTTGTATTTTTAAGTAGAGATGGGGTTTC
>NC_045449.1:1790716-1802803 GCF_002776525.5 Piliocolobus tephrosceles
TTTTGAGATGGAGTCTCGCTCTGTCGCCCAGGCTGGAGTGCAGTGGCCGGATCTCAGCTCACTGCAAGCTCCGCCTCCCGGGTTTACGCCATTCTCCTGCCTCAGCCTCCTGAGTAGCTGGGACTACAGGCGCCCGCCACCTCGCCCGGCTAGTTTTTTGTATTTTTAGTAGAGATGGGGTTTCACCGTGTTAGCCAGGATGGTCTCGAACTCCTGACCTCGTGATCCACCCATCTCGGCCTCCCAAAGTGCTGGGATTACAGGCTTGAGCCACCGCGCCCGGCCTGTTTCCTGAATCCTCAAACCCAAAGACTAAATGAAACTCCGGAGAGGACCAGGCCAGAGTGAGCCTGGCTGGAGCTGGACTTGTCTCCTCTCTGCAGACGAAACCGCGGCCGAAACAGAATGCGGAGTCAGAACCAAGCTGCGTCCAACCCCCACCTGCTGCTCCAGCGGGCATATCGGGTGTCATCTGTTTCTTTCTTTTGCATTCTCAGGGGATACCATGTTGCACAAAATCTGTGGCTGCTTTGTTTCCCAATAACAATAAATAAAGACTAGACTGGGCATGGCGGCTCATGCCTGTAATCTCAGCACTTCGGGAGGCTGAGGCAGGCACATCACTTGAGGTCAGGAGTTCGACATCAGCTTGGCCAACATGGTGAAACCCCATCTCTACTAAAAATACAAAACATTAGCCAGGTGTGGTGGCAAATGCTTGTAATCCCAGCTTCTTGGGAGGCTGAGGTGGGAGAATCACTTGAAACCTGGGAGGTGAAGGTTGCAGTGAGCTGTGATTGCGCCACTGCACTCCAGCCTGGGCAATGGTGTGAGACACCGTCTCAAAAAAAAAAAGCGGCCGGGTAAAAAAAGCCTGTAATCCCAGCACTTTGGGAGGCCGAGGCTGGTGGATCACGAGGTCAGGAGATTGAGACCATCCTGGCCAACACGGTGAAACCCTGTCTCTACTAAAAATACAAAAAATTAGCCGGGCGTGGTGGCGGGTGCCTGTAGTCCCAGCTGCTCGGGAGGCTGAGGCAGGAGAATGGTGTGAACCTGGGAATTGGGGCTTGCAGTGAGTGGAGATGGTACCACTGCACTCCAGCCTGGGCGACAGAGTGATACTCCATCTCAAAAAAAAAAAAAAAAGAGTCTGGGCGGGGTAGCTCACGCCTGTAATACCAGCAGTTTGGGAGGCTGAGGCGGGCAGATCATTTGAGGTTACGGTGAGCTGAGATCGTGCCATTGCACTCCAGCATGGGCAACAGAGCAAGACTCCATCTCAAAAAAAAAAAAAAAAAGCAATCCCAGCTTCTTGAGTTCCCCAGGATTCTGCTCCCCTGGTGTCCTCCACCCAAACCAGGTCACGAACAGAAAGCAGAGACTCCCATTGGTCCAAGGACAGACGTGACTGACCAACCGGTCCGCACCATTTCTGTCTCTGAGGCCTGGCCCCAGCCCCTCATGTTAGCTTGAGGGTCAAGGTTACACTTTGCATATAATGATACATTTAGTTTAAATCTCAGCATTTTGGGAGGCCAAGGTCGGCGGATCACCTGAGGTCGGGAGTTCCAGACCAGCCTGACCAACATGGAGAAACCCTATCTCTACTAAAAATACAAAATTAGCCCGGCGTGATGGTGCATGCCTGTAGTCCCAGCTACGGGGGAGGCTGAAGCAGGAGAATCGCTTGAACCTAGGAGGTGGAGGTTGCGGTGAGCCGAGATCGCGCCATTGCACTCCAGCCTGGGCAACAAGAGTGAAACTTCGTCTCAAAAAAAAAAAAAAAAAAAAAAAATCTATCATAGGAGCGGGGAAAGGTTACATTTAGTTCTCACTACCACCACACATGGAGACCGTTTAATAATAAAACTTTCCAGCCTGGGAAACAGGGCGAAACTCCATCTTTACAAAAAAATACAAAAAAATAGCCAGACACAGTGCCCTGTGTCTGTAGTCCCGGCTACTTGTCTGCAGTTCCAGATGAGATCTGGGTGGGGACACAGAGCTACTATAGACCCAGCTGCAGAGGTGAGAGGATGGCTTGAGCCCAGGAGGCGAAGGTTGCAGTGAGCTGAGATTGTGCCGCTGCACTCCAGCCTGGGCGACAGAGCAAGATTCTGTCTCAAAAATAAAACAAACTCTCCATTTTACACATGAGAGGGAACCAAAACTTACAGAGGTAAATGACTTTTCCAGGACCACTGTGTCAGCAGAGTGTCATTAGATAATTTGAGGAGAGTTTAATAAAGGGACGATTGACCAAGGTGTGGGTGGAGCCTAGGGCATCCAAAGGGATAGTAAATAACAGGCAAGAATCCATTGGTGTTACTACCCAGGGTCTGAAAGGATAAAGAAAGGGACTGGAAATGAGAACCCAAACAGAGAAGCAAGGCGGAGACGGGCTCTGACCAGAGCGAGACTTACGGTCAGGGGCAGTGCCAGGCTGTAGAGGGGGGGGATACATACCCAGTGGCCCCTCTCCTCCTCACCTGCCACTGTCTCCCACTAGCTGAACCTGAAGGCAGAGGGCAGGAGCCCACTGGTGTCATCAGCATAGGTCAGCTTCCCAGGCATGGTGCCTGCTGAAGAGCGAACGGGATGTCCCAGCACCTTCACTAGCTGGGAAGAAGCAGGCCTGCAGTCAAACTCAGGCTCGCTCGTCGCCAAAGGCCAAGCATTCAGCCCTTCCACTACCATCTTTCCATGGGGTAGAAGTCAGAGGCCCAGGGGCCCCCAGTGCCCTGAGTGTTGGCCCCTGTGGCACCCCCACCCGTAGTGATCTAACTCCTACCTTGCTTACCACACAGCTCTGACCCCAAAATGTGCTTTCTAGTTTTGAGAGAAGACACGGTACAGGAAGCCGAGGACGTCCCCAGCAGAGAGGGGCTGTTCCACAATTAACCTAAAAGCCTCGTATTAGCGTCTTTACCTAAAAGGCACCAAACACCCACACAGAAATAGGTCTCCCCCGACCCCCGACTGGCTTCTTGCTTGGGGTGGTGAAAGGGTTTCGGTGAAGATGTGAGCTGAGACTCTGCAGTTCAGAGCATCAGCAGAGAGCTTTTGGGGGGCCAGATGTGGTGGCTCGTGCCTATAATCCCAGCACTTTGGGAGGCCGAGGTGGGTAGATCGCTTGAGGTCAGGAGTTGGAGACCAGCCTGGCCAACATGGTGAAACTCTGTCTCTACCAAAAATATAAAAATTAGCCAGGTGTGGTGGCGCGGGCCTATAATCCCAGCTACTCGGGAGGGTGAGGCAGGAGAATCGCTTGAACCTGGGAGGTGGAGGTTGCAGTGAGCTGAGATTGCGCCACTGCACTGCAGCCTGGGCAACAGAGCAAGATTTGGTTTCAAAAAAGAAAAAAAAAAAAAAGAAAGAAAAAGAAAAACAGAAAGCTTTGGTGGAAGGGGGATTAGGCTGCACCCTGTGACAGGAGGCTCAAGGCAAGCAAAGGCCACATCATCTCACTGAACCCTGCACCATTTGCAGATTTATTGAATCGAGAGCCAATTCTGACACAGTTTCTTTCAGGACAATCTACCTCACAGGTGTGCGAAATGTATTTGAGATAAAGAAAACCATTACAGAGACAGCACAATCTTCAAAGCCCACCCTTGAGACCAGAAATAAACAAAAACAGTAGCCCGTACAAATGTGCAATTAAGTTTCCAAATACTTGGGAGCCAGGAGAAACACCATCCCTGCAGAGAGCAGGTCTTTAAGGCAATTTTCTTGAAATCTATTCAGCGCTCACTCAAAATGCCTTTTAAAAATAACATAGGATTTTCTTCCCTCTCCAAATGTACCCTTGTTCTTTCTCTTTCAGGTAAGAATGAGCCAGCTCTGGAGTGAGAAAGGCAGTCACTCCTGTTGATAGGGAATGATGGACTATGTTCCCAGGAGAGCAAATCGCAAAGTCAGACAAATGCCCCGCCCAGGGCTACAGGAGTCTTGCTGAGCCATGAGGAGGCCCAGAGGCAGGGGGCTGGCCCGAAGGGTCTTCATTCACCCCTAGAAGGTCGTGGTTCCAGAGACCAGGCTCCTCTCTAAAGATGTGTCGGCCCACAGCCTAGTCTGTGTTCAAATAATGAACACTTTTCCAGAAGGAGATTTGAGTCCCTGTGAGAAGAAGTCTCAGATTCACTGTAAGATTTGCTAAAAATGAAAGGATCTTCTCTCTGCATGAGGCTGAGGGATTTACAACAAGGTTTAAGTAGTGTTGGTGCTGCAGAAGGAAACGGGACCCACATCCTGGCCCTGCCACTCAGCAGCAGTGTGACTTTGGGCAGGTGGATTGGCCTCCTTGAGCCTCAGTTTCTGAGCTCCAGTGGGGTACTTCCCAGGGCGGTGGGGAAGCTGTGCAGTTTATCTGAGTACCTAGTTACAGTCCCTGAATCTGGGCAAAAACCACTGCAGTTGGGGCTCAAACCATTGCCCCACTCCTGGAAAAAGACCACCACCCAGCCTGCAGGGCAGGGAGCCAGGGCTGACACGGTTCTGAGACAGCACAGGCCACGGTTAAAATTAAAGCCGGGGCCAGGCGCGGTGGCTCACGCCTGTAATCCCAGCACGTTGGGAGGCCGAGAAGGGCGGATCACAAAGTCAGGTGACTGAGACCATCCTGGCTAACATGGTGAAACCCCGTCTCCGCTAAAAATACAAAAAATTAGCCGGGCATGTTGGCGGGCGCCTATAGTACCAGCTACTCGGGAGGCTGAGGCAGGAGAACAGCGTGAACCCGGGAGGTGGAGCTTGCAGTGAGCCAAGATCGTGCCACTGTACTCCAGCCTGGCGACAGAGCAAGACTCCATCTCAAAAAAAAAAAAAAAATTAAAGCCCAGTCTTTGGGTGGAACTCGGCTGGGACTCACTTGTCATTTAGTGGCTATGTGCTCTTGGCCAAAGCCCTTAGCTTCTCTGAACCCCAGGGTCCGTATCTGTGAAATGGGAACATTGATAACATGAGATCAAATGAGCCTGTCCAGGTACAGGAATAGCTAAGCTAAGGTATAGTCCAGATTAGCTAGTGCTTGGCTCGGAGTAAGTGCTTAATACGCAGTTTGTTACCATTGTGGCCTCTGAGATCAGACTCTCCGTGCTACCATTTAATCACATTTTGTTTCTTTGTATTTGTTTTTACAGTTACTTTCTATTTATGGCAGGTGATAGATACTCTGCCTCTCCACTGGATGCTGTATCCAGTTTCATTTTAAAATACATTTATCTAAGTGAAAATGGGTCAATCTACGGAAGAAAACAGAAGTGCAAAAATAGTGCAGGTGCGCACAGACGGGCGAGACGCTGGGAAGGTGCGAGGCGGAGACTAGAGTCTGGGGAACACCCAGGCTATAGAAAGGCAGAGTCAGGCCCGAGAGCGCCCCACACCCACCCCACAGCCACCCCGAGGTCGTTTCACCCCAAGGTCATTCCAAGGCCAGCAACGGTGGTGGTGACCCTGACGACCTTGGAGCCTGCCATTCCCCACCTTCGGGGTTCTCCCTGGATCCACCACCTCGTCCCAGGCAGAAGTCCCCATCCCCCTGAGGATGACTTCCCCCACACAAGAGTGGGGTCAAGAGCCGCCCAGTGCCACCCCCACCTCGCCCGCCCGCCCGGGGTGTCTGGGACCCAGGAACCACCTGCGGCTGGGAGACCCAGGGCGGCCTGGCCAGAGACCGCGGGGCCTGGGGCTGGGGGAGGGGAGCGGTAAGTGGGGGCAGGAGGAGGTCCCTTTGCGGAGGGAAACCAATGTCATCCGTCCCCCACTTCTGAGGAGAGACCCGGAGCAGCCAGGGGATAAAAAACCCATCCCGGCCCTCACCGAGGTGTTACAACTCTGTCCCAGTTGCCTGGCAACCGCGCAGGTGTGTGATAGGGCGAGCGGCGCTCCCGGGAGCCAACCAGCGGCCGCGGGCCTACTGGGTGGGAGCCCGCGTCGGGGGCGCATCCTGCATCCTGCACCCCGCACCTGCATCCGTGCCCCGCATCTCTCACTCCGCATCCTGGACCCCGCACTCTGCACCTGCATTCGCCCCCCGCATCCTTCACCCTGCATCCTGCACCCCGCATCCTGCACCCCTCATCCTGCACCCCTCATCCTGCACCCCGCACCCCTCATCCTGCATCCTGCATCCCGCACCCTCATCTGGCATCCTGCACCCCCTGCACCCCTCATCCCGCACCCCGCAGCGGCGCGCACCGCAACCCTGCCTCCTGCGCCCTCGAGGAGGGAGGAACCGCCATTGCCTGTGGGGGTCAAGGTTGGGGCGGCTGCCAGGCCCTGCTGGGCTGCATTTAACCCCCCAAGCTCCTGCCGCCCCTGCTGTCTCCAGGCGTCGCTTCACCGGCCTCGAAATCAGTGGCCAAGAGCCCCCACCCGTGCAAGCGGTCTCCAGGGTCCTCACCCCACTGGGATCCAAACCCGGCACTTCAGGGGAACCCAAGAATGGGGACGGGAGGCACCTCCCTCTCCAGGACTTCGGCTCTCCTTTGGGCCACACACACCTTCTCCTGTCCCCAGAGGAGGGGCTTGTGGAGCAGAAGCCTTCAGAGCAGAGGCTTGGCCGACCGTCCGCAGCAGCCATCCGGGTGGAAGCGCCCAGGTGGGCTCTGCAGGGGGCCTCCCTGCAACAGCAGGAGAGAATAGTGGCCAACAGCTCTTGCTTAGAATTAGGCCTGTGTTTGGATCCCAGCCGGTGACTGTGTGACCTTTTTTTTGTTTTGTTTTGTTTTTTGAGACGGAGTCTTGCTCTGTCACCCAGGCTGGAGTACAGTTGCACAATCTCGGCTCACTGCAACCTCCGTCTCCCAGGTTCACGCCACTCTCCTGCCTCAGCCTCCCGAGTAGCTGGGACTACAGGCGCCCGCCACCACACCCGGCTAATTTTTTGTATTTTTAGTAGAGACGGGGTTTCACCGTGTTAGCCAGGATGGTCTCGAACTCCTGACCTTGTGATCCACTCGTCTCGGCCTCCCAAAGTGCTGGGATTCCAGGCGTGAGCCACTGCGCCCGGCCGACTATGTGACCCTGAGCCAGTCTTGCAACCTCTCAGTTTGCTCATCCAGAAGATGCGGGGTGGGGGGTGGGCTGCTGTGCAGATTCAGTGAGGTAACGCACACTCAACATGGAGCATCCTGCTTAGCAAATACTTAGCCCTCCATTCAGCTCAGAGAAAGAAATGGTTCCATTGGGAACTGGAAGCTGTTGCCATTAGGCACAAGTTCCAGAGTTGCTGGGGAGATTCCCACCACAGTGCTCCAAGCTCCCCACCACACCCCACTTCCACTAACCTGTGCAGGGAAACTCTCAGAGGTGGGGCCCAGAGAAGGGCAGAGGGCTACCTGGCTTCCCCACGTGGTGGCTATGCCCAGCCAGCAGAAGGTGTGGCCCCTGCATCTACTGCCTCCTAGCACTATTTCCAACAATCCTAAAGAAACACTGAGGCCAGGCACGGTGGCTCACGCCTGTAATGCCAACACTTTGGGAGACCTAGGCGAGTGCATCACTTGAGGTCAGGGGTTCAAGACCAGCCTGGCCAACATGGTGAAATACCATCTCTACTAAAAATACAAAAATTAGCTGGGCGTGCTGGCACACACCTGTAACCCGAGTTATTCAGGAGGCTGAGGCAGGAGAATTGCTTGAACCCAGAAGACCAAGGTTGCAGTGACCTGAGATAGCGCCACTGCACTCCAGCCTGGGGGACAAAGCCAGACTCTGTCTCAAAACAAAAACGGGCCGGGCGCGGTGGCTCACGCCTGTAATCCCAGCACTTTGGGAGGCCGAGGCGGGCGGATCACGAGGTCAGGAGATCGAGACCATCCTGGCTAACACGGTGAAACCCCGTCTCTACTAAAAATACAAAAAATTAACCGGGCGTGGTGGCGGGCGCCTGTAGTCCCAGCTACTGGGAGGCTGAGGCAGGAGAATGGCGTGAACCTGGGAGGCGGAGCTTGTAGTAAGAGGAGATCACGCCACTGCACTCCAGCCTGGGCGACAAAGTGAGACTCCGTCTCAAAAACAAACAAACAACAAAAACAAAAAAACCTAACCTCTACAAAATTATAAAAAATTAGCCAGGCATGGTGGCCCACGCCTGTGGTCCCAGCTACTCAGGAGGCTGAGGTGGGAGGATTGCTTGAGCTCAGGAGGTTGAGGCTGCAGTGAACTATGATTAAGCCACTGGACTCCAGCCTGGGCAACAGAGCAAGACCCTGTCTCAAAAAAGAAAAAGAAAAGAAAAGGAAAGAAAAGAAAAGGACAAAGAAGGAAAGAAAAGAAATGCTGAATGGGGGTGTGTGGGTTGGGGGTATCACTCAAGGCTTTGCCTAACTGTCCAACTCACTCAGCCTGTCTTGGCCCTAGCTTTCCTCTGTCCCTCTAAATAGCATTCCCCATGGGATTCTTCATCAGCCTATACTAAGATCTCTGCCTTCCTGAAGTAATCATTGCCCACCTGCCATTCAGCAGGGCCAGGCACAGACCAGAGCAGAAAAGGGGAAAACACAGGCCAGCCAAGTCCAGCCCTTTGCCCAGCGGGGCGGCCTTTCTCTTTGGAGCGCACCTCCCCACCCCGTCCCTCCTCCTCCACCCTTGACTGCCACTGACCGCTAGGCAGGCCAAGTGTGCAAGCGCTCAGACATGGCATTGCGTGGAGAAGGAAATCTCTATTCTTCAGGCAAACCCTGTCCAGCCTTTCGGGATGCCCCTGAGAAGCCACGTGGAGCCCCAGGAGGTGAAGGCCCAGGCCCTTTCCCACACACCCTGGCCTGGGTCTGGGCTGTCTTAAAATCCCAGCGCTCCTAATCCACTTGGCTCAGATCTTGGCTCAGATACATTTTCTTTTCCTTTTTTTTTTTTTTTTTTTTTTTGAGACAGGGCCTCACTCTGTCGCTCAGCCTGGAATGCAGCGACACAATCACGGCTCACCAAAGCCTCGACCTCCCAGGCTCAGGTGATACTCCCACCTCAGCCTCCCAAGTAGCTGGGACTACAAGCTCGTGCCACCACACTCGGCTAATTTTTATTTATTTATTTATTTTTTTAGTAGAGACAGGACCTCACTATGTCACCCAGCCTGGTTTGGAACTCCTGGGCTCAAGTGATCTGCCTGCCTAGGTAAACCGCTGAGAGTATAGGCATGAGCCCCCATGCCTGGCCTGATATGTTTTCTTAAAAAGACAAATTCCAATTTCATAGGATCCCAGGCAGCTTTTGACACTAATGTTTCCACGGGCTTTTTTAAAGCTTCGGCTATGCATTAGAGAGCAAACATGTTAAGATGCTAACTACCAGGCGGGGTGGCTCAAGCCTGTAATCCCAGCACCTTGGGAGGCCGAGACGGGCGGATCACGAGGTCAGGAGATCGAGACCATCCTGGCTAACACGGTGAAATCCCGTCTCTACTAAAAATACAAAAACCTAGCCGGGTGAGGTGGCGGGCGCCTGTAGTCCCAGCTACTTGGGAGGCTGAGGCAGGAGAATGGCGTAAACCCGGGAGGCGGAGCTTGCAGCGAGCTGAGATTCGGTCACTGCACTCCAGCCTGGGCCACAGAGCGAGACTCCGTCTCAAAAAAAAAAAAGATGCTAACCATAGGGCCTGGCTCTGCCCTGGGTATCTGCCTCCCTCCCACTTCTTTATACCGTTCTATACTTTTCAAACTTTCCACAGATGATATATATTACTTTTTTTTTTTTTTAGACGGAGTCTCGCTCGGTTGCCCCGGCTGGAGCCCAGTGGCCGGATCTCAGCCCGCTGCAAGCTCCGGCTCCTGGGTTCACGCCATTCTCCTGCCTCAGCCTCCCGAGTAGCTGGGACTACAGGCGCCCGCTAACACGCCCGGCTAATTTTTTGTATTTTAGTAGAGACGGGGTTTCACCGTGTTAGCCAGGATGGTCTCGATCTCCTGACCTTGTGATCCGCCCGTCTCGGCCTCCCAAAGTGCTGGGATTACAGGCTTGAGCCACCGCGCCCGGCCTGATATATATTACTTTTATAGCAAAAATAAATAAATAAACAAACATAAAAGATTAATTCATGGGCCCGCTCAGCAACCTGTTTAAATCCTTATCAAAGTGGAGCATTTGGGAGGCCGAGGCGGGGGGATCACCTGAGGTCAGGAATTCAAAACCAGCCCGGCCAACATGGAGAAACCTGGTCTCTACTAAAAATACAAAAAAACAGTCGGGTGTGGTGGTGCATGCCTGTAATCCCACCTACTCAGGAGGCTGAGGCAGGAGAATCACTTGAACCCAGGAAGTGGCGTTTGTGGGGAGTGGAGATCGCACCACTGCACTTCAGTCTGGGCCACAAAGTAAGATTCTGTCTCAAAAAAAAAAAAAAAAAAAAAAGTGGAGCAGAGTTTCCCAGGAGGCCAAAACTGGCCCCTGTTCCTGGCTGCTTCCTAGAGCCACACTGGGCAGGAAAGGCAGGAGGCATCGACGGGGTAAAGTGCTCCGCAGGAGTCCCTTGTCACCACAGGGAATAGCTATAGTCACAGAGAAGAGGCCAGCAGTTTCCTGGGAGCCTCGTGCCTAGGATGTTGGCAGCACTTTGGGAAGCTGAGGAGGGAGGATCGCTCGAGCCCAGTTCAAGACCAGCCTGGAAAACATAAGGAGACTCCGTCCCTACGAAAAAACTTAAAACTATCTGGGTGTAGTGGTGCACGCCTGTAGTCTTAGCTACTTGGGAGGCTGAGAGGCTGAGGAGGGAGGATCACTTGAGCTCTGGGGGGTCAAGGCTGCAGTGAGCTGTGATTGTGCTACTGCAACTCCAACCTGGGTGACAGAGCGATACCTTGTTTCCAAACAACAACAACAACAAATCTAGAAATGAAGCTGACTTGGTCTTGGTATTCTTTTCTTTGCCTAACTCTTGTCTTTCCGGAGACTAGGAAAAGGGGACTGCTGGGCCTTCCCTCCCTCATGCCCTGTGGCTGCCTCCTGTGCAGATTGCCTGTGCTGGGGTCTTTCCTCCCTCATGCTCCGTGCAGATTGGCTGACCTGGTCCACCCTCAGCAGCCTCACAGGAGTCACCGCCTCCTTCCAGCTGAGCCTGCCCCAGCCTGAGCTGTGGCTGATGTACCCGTGCACATTGCCCTGGGAGCTCCGTGCCTCAGCCTTGATCGCTCTTGTCCTAGAAAGCTCTAGAACCCACAGTGCAGTGCCTGGGACACAGCTTGTACCCAACAAACACAGTCGTACATCCCTTAGTGACAGGGATGCGTTCTGAGAAATGTGTCATCAGACCATGTCGCTGTGCAAACATCACAGAGTACATTTACACAAATCTAGACTCTAGAGCCCACTGCACACCTAGGCTATACGGGACAGCCTATTGCTCCTAAGTTACAAAGCTGCACAGCATGTTCCTGTGCTCAACACAGCAGGCAACTGCAACACAACAGTGAGTATTTATGTATCAAAACTGGCCGGGCACCGTGGCTCACACCTGTAGTCCCAGAACTTTGGGGGGCTGAGGCAGCTGGATCACCTGAAGTCAGGAGTTCCAGACCAGCATGGCCAACATAGTGAAAACCCATCTCTACTAAAAAAACTACAAAAATTAGCCAGGGGTGGTGGCAGGCACCTGTAATCCCAGCTATTCATGAGGCTGAGGCAGAAGAATCGCTTAAACCCAGGAGGCAGAGATTGTAGTGAGCTAAGATCACGCCACTCTACTCCAGCCTGGGGAACAGAGTGAGACTCAGTCTCGAAAAGAAAAGAGAAAAGAAAAAGAAAAATAAAAGAAATGAAGGGAGGGAAGGGAAGGGAGGGGAGGGGAAGGAAGGGAAGGGAGCCAGGCGTGGTGGCTCAAGCCTGTAATCCCAGCACTCTGGGAGGCCAAGGCGGGCGGATCATGATGTCAGGAGTTTGAGACCATCTTGACTAACACAGTGAAACCCCGTCTCTACTAAAACTACAAAAAAAATTAGCCGGGCGTGGTGGCGGGTGCCTGTAGTCCCAGTTACTCGGGAGGCTGAGGCAGGAGAATGGTGTGAACCTGGGAGCGGAGGTTGTAGTGAGCCTAGATCGCGCCACCGCACTCCAGCCTGGGGGACAGAGCAAGACTCCGTCTCAAAAAAA